>NW_027532041.1:7109590-7232409 GCF_008692635.1 Crocuta crocuta | reverse complement strand
TATTTAAAAATAAAAAATAAATAAACCTGCCATTACAATTAATAAATGGAGGGGGGGAAAGGAGCAAGAAACCCTTTCTCAAAAGCACCTGCCATCCAGGAAATCTCCATACAGACGTAAATGTGCTTCTGGCTTTATATTGTAGAAAAAATAAACCAAAGGAGCAAATAATTAGTCTTCCATTAAAATAAAAATACTCCTGTTTTATAACACTCTTTCTACTGTCATCAAAAATTACAATAATATATAACATATATAGTGCCTTTCAGATAATCAAGATTTCAACTACTGTCTATTATGTCATTTCTTTTCTGAGAGGGCTGGAATTGGTCAAGGACCTACCCCACATGTGGACATTAAACAACTTGCCAAGTTGTTAAAGCACAAATCCCCATATTTTTTTTTTTTTGTAGGAAAAAGGGCTTCTTAACCGATGAGATTGGAACTCACAGTTACTTGTTTAATCAGAAAAGGAGGTTTAAGCTGGGAATCATAAAAAGTAATACACATATATCTTAACATATTCATTTAACTAAAGAAATACATTTACTCTACACCCATTCAAGTTCAAGTGTAGGCCCAAGATTATTTCTTTGGTATGGGGCTACCGGCTGGTGCTCTGAGATGATCATTTGCACAAACAAATCCAAACACATCTCCAGTGAGTACTAATTATTTTGTTTTGTTTTGCAGATGTTTTGTATATTTGTAAATTAAGAACTTAAAGACATAGATGAGCAATTTAAAGCAGAATTTAAGTTTTTCTGATTTTTTACAAATCTTCTCTGTTTTCTCACCCCTACTTGATAGCAATGTTAAAGAAATTTTCAAAATTTCCAAAGCATTAAATTTAGTGTTCACAGAAATAAAAACTCTTTACAATTACATTTTGTTTATTTATTTAATATCTAATTAAATTTTATAATTACAAAATGAGAAACAAGTAGCCAGAAGAAGTTCAAGAATAAATACAAGTGATTCATGTTAAGAATAAAGAGTTATGGGGGCTCCTGGGTGACTCAGTCGGTTAAGCATCCGACTTCAGCTTAGGTCATGATCTCACGGTTTGTGGGTTCAAACCCCACGTCAGGCTCTGTGCTGACAGCCAGCTCGAACCTGGAGCCTGTTTCAGATTCTGTGTCTCCCTCTCTCTCTAACCCTCCTCTGCTCATGCTGTCTCTCTCTCTCTCTCTCTCAGAAATAAGTAAAACATTAAAAGAAAAAGAATAAAGAGTTATGTGCTTATCCTTAGGAAGAGTCTATTTTCAAAGATCATATAATCCAATAATTCCACCACTGAGTATTTACCTCAAAAAATAAAATACTGATTTGAAACAAAAATATTTGTATCCTGTATTTATTGTAGCATTATCTACAGTAGCCAGGATATGGAAGCAACCCAAATGTCCATTAATACACACACACACACACACACACACACACACACACACACATGAATATTATTCAGCCATAAAAAAGAGTGAAGTGTTGCCGTTTGTGACAATATCGTAAAGGATATTTTGCTAAGTCACAGAATTCATACAAAAATAAATACCATATGATTTCATTTATATGTGCAATCTAAAAAACAAGACAAAAAGAAACAGACTCAAAAATACAGAGAACAAACTGATGGTTTCTAGAAGGGATAGGTGAAATAGGTGAAGAGGATTAAGTGGCACAAACTTCCAATTATAAAGAAATAAGCTACAACAATGAAAAGTACAGCATAGGGAATATAGTCAATAATATATGATGACAGATGGTGACTATACTTGTGGTGAGCACTGAGTTATGTATAGAATTGTTGAGTCAATATGTTATACACCTGAAAGTGATAGAACATTGTATGTTATTTTATATTATACTTCAATAAGACTTATTTTTTTTAAAGAATCTATTTCCACAAGCACCTGGGTGTCATGGGGCAGAACGGATGGACAGTTAGCAAGTTCAGCAAGTTGGTCAAGTAGGAGGTGTATTAAGAGAACATCCACTGTGGGGCATCTGGGTGGCTCAGTCAGTTAAGCGACCAGCTCTTGATTTCAGCTCAAGTCATGATCTCACAGTTTATGAGATCAAATCCCATGTGGGGCTCTGTGTTGACAACGCTGAGCCTGCTTGGGATTCTCTCTCTCTGCCTCTCCCCAACTTCCTCCCTCCCTCAAAATAAATAAATAAACACTGAAAAGAGAGAGAACATCCAGGGGCACCTGGGTGGCTCAGCTGGTTAAGCATCCAACTAACACTCAGGTCATGATCTCACAGTTCATGAGTTTGAGCCTCACATCAGGCTCTCTGTGTTAGCACAGAGCCTACTTCTGATCCTCTGTTCCCCTCGCTCTCTGCCTCTCCTGCACTCATATTTTCTCTCTCAAAAATAAACAAACATTTTTAAAAAGTTAAAAAAAGAGAACATTCATTGTAATTGTTATATTCCAGGTGTTTCTCAAGAGAATTATTATGATAAATAAATTAGAATTAAATTTATTTAAATCATTTGATAAAAAAATCATTTGATATTTCTATATTGAACATCATTTTAAAAAATAGAACATTTCAGGACTATTGTTTGGCATGACCCAATGCTCCTACTCATATAAAGAGAATCAGTGATTCTGCTGGCCAGATAGTAGTAGACCTGGCTTATGTAGTATTACTGTAAAAGTTCCAGGAATACTCTGCATTCTGCACAAACACATTCCTTGTCTACCACTGATACCTCTCCATTTTCTACCCTAGGAGCTATATTCATGTAAGCAAGTGGTTCTCAGAATTTAAAGGGCGTAAGAATTACAGAATGAACCTTTAAAATGCTGCTCGGAGGCTCTGATTGGTGATTCTGACTATGTAGTAATGAGGGGAGGCTCAGGAATCTGCTTTTTTAACAAGCATCTCAAGTAATCCAAACAATACTCTTAGACACTATTTAGACAAACAAAAGTTTTAACATTACTCAAAATTTCATCATCAAGAAACATGTTCTCTTTCTTTTGATTCCAGCTATCCTGGACTACCTTTAGTTCTGGAACAAACTAAGATTTATGTATCCTCAGGACCCTTGTATAAATGGTTCCCTTTCTAGGAATGATTTTCCCAAACTTTATAGACCAGCTTCAACTTTTTCTTCAGGAGCAAATATCATTTCCCCAGGGGAATCCTCTGCCATCTCTAGACTAGGTAATGAACTCTTGCCATACATTGCATCATAGCCTTAACCCCTCCTTGTCAAGCATATACTACTCCTGTTCAGTGTCTTTCTCTTCCCACTTGCCCCACCTCCAAATCATGAGCTCCACGAACAAAGAAACCATGTGTGCCCTGGTCATCATTACATCCCCAGCACTTCTCAAGGTGCTGGACAGAGTGGCCACTTGGCATTAATACGCAAGTAAAAAACTGAGTGAATGTCAGTATGCAAATTTCTTCAAGAGAGGCAATATTACCTGCACTTCTTCAGTTAACTGCCATTTAGATTCATTTTTTAAAGTTTGCTTATTTATTGAAAGAGAGTGCTAGTGGGGGAGGAGTACAGAAAGAGGGGGCAGAGGATCCGAAGCAGGCTCTGTGCTGACAGCAGAGAGCCAAATGTGGGGCTCGAACTCATGATCTGTGAGACCCAACTGAGCTGAAGTTGGACACCTAACCCACTGAATTACCCAGGTACCCTAGATCCATTTTTAAGAATAGGGTTTAATGGGGGGGGAAAAAAAGGATTTTTATTTTGGGAAAGAAACAGGAGAATGTGAAATTTAAAACTGCTCACTCTATTGTTAAGAATTATTTTTTAATGTTTATTTATTTATGTTGAGAGAGTGCAAGAGCAGGGGAGGGGCAGATAGAGAGGGAGAGAGAGAATCCCAATCAGTCTCGGTGCTGTCAGTGCAGAGCTTAATGTGGGGCTCAACCTCATGAACCATGTGATGAATCATGATTCAAGGCATGATTTTTGACCTGAGTCAAAATTAAGAATTATGTTTAACCAACTGAGCCACCCAGGCACCTGTGTTAAGAATTATTATACACTAATAATGTCAACAGTGAGGCTCAGAAAATTCTTGTTAAAGATCTTGGAAGAGAACTCTGGAGAAAAATGGGTGATTAATTACATGCTAATTCACTAAGTGGGCCTCTACTACTAGATTCTGAGGCATTCAATTGTGGCTACTTAGCATGATCTCTCAGAATATAACAGCAACAAAATTGAGAAAAATTATTTATTTTTATTCATAAAGTCATCCATTCAATATATATTAAATAAGCCTGACAGACAAAATAATTAAAACAAAGTTCTTATACTCAAAATGTTTTTAATCTGGCTGGTGATTCCATCAGCAACCAAGCTGAGCAGCCAAGAGAAAAAAATGAATAATAAAAAGTGAGAATGGTTTAAGGGACATCATCACATGTAGTAACATTTACATCATAGGGATCCCATAAGAAAAGAGAGAAAAAGAGGCAGAAAATTTATTTGAAGAAATAATAGCTAGAAAAAAAAAAAAGAAATAATAGCTGAAAACTTCCCTAAATCTGGAGAAGGAGACATCAAGATCCAGAAGGTACAGAAAGCCCCCAACAAATCAATCTGAAGAGGTCCACAACAAGGCATATAATAATTAAAATGGCAAAACATAGTGATAAAGAGAGAATTTTAAAAGCAGCAAGAGAAAATAAAACAGTTACATATAAGGGAAACCCCATAAGGCTATTAGCTGATTTTTCAGCAGAAACTTTGCAGGCCAGAAGGGAGTGACATAATGTATTCAAAGTGCTCAAAGGAAAAAAATCCTACCATGAAGAACAATCTATCCAGCAAGGCTATCATTCAGAATAGAAGGAAACAGACAAATAAAAGTTAAAGGAGTCCACCGCCACTAAGCCAGCTTATAAGAATGTTAAAGTAAATTTTTGAATGGGAAAAAAAGGCCATAGTCAGGAGTAAGAAAATCAGAGAGGAAAAAATTTCACAGGCAAATACAAACATAATGAAAGCAGTAGATTAATCACTTATAAAAATGGTACAGAGGTTAAAGCAAAAAGCAGTGAAATAAGTTAGAGCTATTAAAATCAGTCCAGAGATTCATAAAATAAAAGGATGTAAAGTAAATCATAATATACATAAAATGTGTGTGGGTAGGGTAAAATTTTAGTGCTTTAAAAATGGGTTCTAAGAGTACACTTAACCTGATGAGCACAGAGAAATAGATCAAATTACTGAATCATTATATGGTACACCTGAAACTAGCATAACACTGTATCTTAATACTTGAATAAAAAAGTAGTTTAAAATATATTTTAAGAAATTCATGGAGAGAGGCAAGATGGCAGGGAGGTAGGGAGCTCTGTGCATTTCGCTTGCACCCATATCTCAGAGAAGGCCTGAAGTCATAGACACTGAGCCACAGGAGTTTAGGAAGAGAGAGAGACAGAATACACTGGGAAGGAAACCTCTTAAGTGAGTGAGTGCGAACTGGGGAAGATAAAAGCAGGCCAGGACCGGAGACAGAAGGGAGGGGAGGGAGCCTGGCTCGAGGGCAGCCGGTGGTGAGTCAAGGGAAAAAGAAAGAGAAGCTGAAACTGCTCATAGAACTGTCCCTAGAGAAGAGAAAAACCTCGGCTTAGAAAGAGAGTGGTTTTAGTTCTAGCTGGGGTGCTGACTTTGAACTAGGTGCCCCTGGTCCCAGAAGGTGCCAGGAAAAACTGCTCTGCTGCGCTCCCAGCACCATACCCGGTGGGCGGGGAAGCATGGGCATTGAGGGCCTGAGGCTGCATTCCCCAAACTTGAGCCCTGGCAGCAAGGGAGGCAGCTGGTCGAGGCTGACCAGTTCAGCCAAGTTCCCCAAACTTGCCCACAGCAATGCAGAGGCTGCAGATCCCAGCAGATGTGAGGCTCTGCCATTCCCCTACCCCCACCCCTTTGACTCCTGGGAAGCAGCGACCAGTAGGACTATGTTTTGGGTGGTATAAATAAAGTGCTTGGACTGGGACCTAGAAATGAGGCAGGGCGTGGGGCATAGAACACAGCCCACCTTGGCTATGCCTGCAGCATGGGGAGATCGGATCCAAAGGAGTGATTTGCAATGCTTGGTTCAAGAAGGGACCGGGGCAATGACATTTTTCTCCCCACAGCCACCAAGGGGGGGCCTCAGGCAGCGGCCTGCAGGACACAGTGGAGGCTAAGACCCACTCCTGCTAAGACCCGCCTACAACAAACCATGTTCATCCCTGCTATAGAGCTTCCTTTTTTTTTTTTTTTTTAACCTGAGCCTGGGGAAAGACCAACATGGATGCACTGCCATGATTAATTCTAGATAATTCTTTCTATTCAGATATATTCTCCCTTTTCTCATTCTTAACCCTCCACTCTGCTGGTTGGCCACACCTACACCACTACCTTTTTATCTTTCTCTCTCGGGAGTATATAGTTTCTCTGAGTAACATCTTCGTTTCTTTCTCCTCGCCTCTAAAAATATTCTACAATTTCTCCCTCTGAATCAAGCCTCCTAGTCTCTCTGCTTCATCATTTCATTTCCAATCTCGCTTTCTCCCTGCCCTGTCATTTTTCTCTTTGTATATGCTCTTCCATCAGCACTGTATATACCTGGCTCTTTATTTGTAGCTGGGAATTCTGGTTTTATGCCTTTAGATTGTCCTTTGTCTTTTGGATTTTTTCTTTTTTCTTTTCTTCTTTTTTTATTTTTTATTAATTTTTATTTTTATTATTTGTCTTCCCTCCTTCCTCTTTATTTTCATTTTTGTTTTGTTTTGTTTTTTGTCCCTTCCTTTTTTTTCTTTTTCTTTTTCCCTTTCAGTTTGTATGTTTGTNTCTCTCTCGGGAGTATATAGTTTCTCTGAGTAACATCTTCGTTTCTTTCTCCTCGCCTCTAAAAATATTCTACAATTTCTCCCTCTGAATCAAGCCTCCTAGTCTCTCTGCTTCATCATTTCATTTCCAATCTCGCTTTCTCCCTGCCCTGTCATTTTTCTCTTTGTATATGCTCTTCCATCAGCACTGTATATACCTGGCTCTTTATTTGTAGCTGGGAATTCTGGTTTTATGCCTTTAGATTGTCCTTTGTCTTTTGGATTTTTTCTTTTTTCTTTTCTTCTTTTTTTATTTTTTATTAATTTTTATTTTTATTATTTGTCTTCCCTCCTTCCTCTTTATTTTCATTTTTGTTTTGTTTTGTTTTTTGTCCCTTCCTTTTTTTTCTTTTTCTTTTTCCCTTTCAGTTTGTATGTTTGTTGGATTTGTCGGTGTGTTTGTGTACCTTTGTTCCCTGTGTGGTTGTTTGTCTGTTTTCTTTTCCAGGGCTACCTCAAGGAACAAGCCAAAGTACACAGGGTGGAGAGTCCCAAATACCACTACAAGTAGGGAAATAAAATAACCAAAGTCTCAATAAGAGAAATGAAGAGACACCATTCAAAGAACACCTCCTGAATGGACAGGCCCTGACAGTCAAAGAGCCCTCGTTAATACAGCAGCACCCACAGGAACAGAGTGCATAACAAGCTTTTAAAATTAACAAGAGATAGAAAGCTAACCAAAATGATGAAGTGGAAGAACTCTGCTTCAAAGACATTCCAGGAAGAAATGACAGCTAAAGAACTGCTCAAACAGATATAAGCAACATAACTGAACAAGAATTTAGAACAATAGTCATAAAATTAATCGCTGGGCTGGAAAAAGGCATGGAAGACATCAGAGAAGCTATGGCTACAAAGACTATGGAGCTTAAAAATAGTTGTGATGAATTTAAAAAATGCTACAAATGAGATACATAATAAAATGGAGGTGTTCAATGCATGGTTTGAAGAGGCATAAAGGAGAATAATTGATTTAGATGACACAATTATAGAAAAAGAGGAAGCTGAGAAAAAGATAGATAAACTGATCTGGGAGCAAGAAAGGAGTGTTTGAGAGCTCAGCAATAAAATCAAATGGAACAATATCAGTATCATAGGAATTCCAGATGAGGAAGAGAGAGGGAAAGGTGCTGAAGGAGTCCTTGAACAAGTTATAGCAGAGAACTTCCTCAACCTGGGGAAGGAAATAGACATTGAAATCCAAGAGGCACAGAGAACTCCCCTCAGACATAACTTGAATCGATCTTCTGCATGACATATCATAGTGAAACTGGCAAAATAAAAGGACAAAAGGAGTATTTTGAAAGCAGCTAGGAGGAAAGGGCCCTAACATATAAAGGGAAGCCTATCAGAGTGGTGACAGACCTATCTACTGAAACTTAGCAGGCCAGAAGGAATGGCAGGAAATCTTCAATGTGATGAACAGAAAAAATATGCAGCCAAGAATCCTCTATCCAGCAAGCCTCTCATGCAGAATAGAAGGAGAGTTTACAGTCTTTCCAAATAAACAAAACCTGAAAGAATTCATCACCACTAAACCAGCCCTACAAGAAATCCTGAGGGGGACGCTCTGAGGGAAATGTTGCAAGGAACACAAGATACCAGAGACACCACCACATGAATCCCACAAACTACACGATGACTCTAAACCCATATTTTTCAATAATAACACAGAATGTAAATGGGCTGAATGCTCCAATCAGAAGACATAGAGTAGCAGAATGGATTAAAAAAACAAAATCCATCTATTTGCCGTCTACAAGAAACTCATTTTAGACTGGAGGACACCTTCAGATTGAAAGTAAGGGGATGGAGAAATGTATATCATGCTACTAGAAGTCAAAAGAAAGCTGGAGTAACTATACTTATATCAGACAAACTGGACTTTAAAGTAAAGACAGTAACAGGGGATGAAGAAGGGCATTATATAATAATTACAGGGTCTATCCATCAGGAAAAGCTAACAATTATAAATGTCTCTGCCCTGAATATAGAGGCACCTAAATATATGAAACAATTAATCACAAACAGAAACAATCTTATGGATAAGAATGTGCTCAAAGCAGGGGACTTTAACACTCCACTTACAGCAATGGCTAGATCAACTAGACAGAAAATCACTGTCAGAAACAATGGACTTGAATGAAACATTGGGCCAGCTGGATTTGACAGATAGATTTAACTCTACATCCTGAGACCATGGAATTCACTTTCATCTCAAGTGCGCATGGCACATTCTCCAAGATAGATCACATACTGGGACATAAAGCAGCCCTCAATAAATATAAAAGAACTAAGATCATACCACGCACACTTTCAGATCACAATGCTATGAAACTTGAAATCAATCACAGGAAGAAGTCTGGAAAACCTCCAAAAACATGGAGATTAAAGAACACCCTACTAAAGAATGAATGGGCCAATCAGGCATTTAGAGAAAAAATTTAAAAATATATGGAAACAAATGAAAATGAAAATACAACAATCCAAACTCTATGGGATGCGGCAAAGGCAGTCCTAAGAGGAAAGTACATTGCACTGCAGGCCTATTTCAAGAAATTAGAAAAAGTGCAAGTACAAAATCTAACAGCTCACCTAAAAGAACTAGAGGGAGAGCAACAGGAGCATCCCAAACTCAGTAGGAGAAGAGAAATAATAAAAATCAGGGAAGAAATAAACAATATTGAACCCCCCACCCCTCCAAAAAAAAAAAACAGTTGAACAGATCAATGAAACCAAGAGTTGTTTTTTATTCAAAAACTAAACAAAATTGACAAACCTCTAGCCAGGCTTCTCAAAAAAGAAAAGAGAGAGCACTCAAATAGACAAAATCATGAATGAAAAAGGACTTACTACAACCAACGCCTCAGAAATACAAGCAATTACCAGGGAATACTATGCAAAATTATATGCCAACAGACTAGACACTTAGAAGAATGGACAAATTCCTAAACACACACTCACTACTAAATACACACTCACTACAGGAAGAGATAGAAAATCTGAACAGACCCATAACTAGTGAGGAAATCAAACTAGTTATCAAAAATCTCCTAAAATAAGAGCTCTGGGCCAGATGGCTTCCCTGGGGAATTCTACCAGACATTTAAAACAGAATTAATACCCATTCTTCTCAAGCTATTACAAAAAATAGAAATCGAAAGAAAACTTCTGGACTCATTTTACGAAGCCAGCATAACTCTGATTCCCAAGCCAGACAGAGATCCAGCAAAAAAAGTGAACTACAGGCCAATATCCTTGATGAATACGGATGCAAAAATTCCCAACAAGATACTTGCAAATCGAATCCAACAGCACATAAAAAGAATTATCCACCATGATCAAGTGGGATTCATTCCTGGATACAGGGCTGGTTCAATATTCACAAATCAATCAGTGTGAAACATCACATTAACAAAAGAAAAAATAGGGGCGCCTGGATGGCTTAGTCGGTTAAGCGTCCGACTTTCGCTTAGGTGATGATCTCGCGGTTCGTGGGTTCGAGCCCCTCGTCCGGCTCTGTGCTGACTGCCAGCTCAGAGCCTGGAGCCTATTTCAGAGTCTGTGTCTCTCTCTCTCTCTGATCCTCCCCTAATCACGCTGTCTCTCTCTCTCCTAGAAATAAATAAAAATATTAAAAAAAAAAAACAAAAGAAAAAATAAAAACCATGTGATCTTGTTGATAGATGCAGAAAAAGCATTTGACAAAATATAGCATCCCTTCTTAATAAAGACCCTCGAGCAAGTCGGGATAGAAGGAACTTACTTAAACATCATAAAAGCCATCTATGAGAAGCCCTCAGCTAATATTATCCTCAATGGGGAAAAACTGAGAGCTTTCCCCCTGAGATCAGGAACATGACAGAGATGTCCACTCTCACCACTGTTGTTTAACATAGTGCTGGAAGTTCTAGCATCAGCCATCAGACAACAAAAAGAAATCAAAGGCATCAGAATTGGCAAAGAAGTCAAACTCTTACTTTTCGCAGACAACAGGATACTCTACATAGAAAACCCAACAGACTCCACCAGAAGCCTACTAGAACTGATCCATGAATTCAGCAAAGTCACAGGGTACAAAATCAATGCACAGAAATCGGTTACATTTTGATACACCAATAATGAAGCAACAGAAATAGAAATCAAGAAGCTGTTACCATTCACAATTGCACAAAAAAACATAAAATACCTAGGAATAAACCTAACCAAAGATATAAGAGATCTGTAAGATGAAAACTATACAGTCCAAAGAAGACATCCAGATGGCCAACAGACACATGAAACGATGCTCAGCATCCCTTATCATTGGGAAATGCAAATCAAAACCACACTGAGATATCACCTCAGGCCGGTCAGAGTAGCTAAAATGGACAAATCAGGAGACTCTAGATTCTGGCGAGGCTGTGGAGAAACGGGCACCTTCCTACACTGTTGGTGGGAATGTAAGCTGGTGCAGCCCCTCTGGAAAACAGTATGGATGTTCCTCAAAAAATTAACACTAGAACTCCCCTAGGACCCAGCGGTAGCACTGCTGGGAATTTACCCAAGGGATACAGGAGTGCTGAGGCACAGGAGCACATGTACCCCAATGTTCATAGCAGCACTCTCAACAATAGCCAAAACATGGAAAGAGCCTAAGTGTCCATCAACAGATGAATGGATCAAGAAGATGTGGTTTATCTATACCATGGAATACTACATGGCAATGAGAAACAATGAAATCTGGCCATGTGTAGCAACATGGATGGACCTTGAGGGTGTGAGGCTGAGTGAAATAAGTCAGGCAGAGAAGGACAGATACCATATGTTTGCACATATAGGTGGATTAGGAGGAAGGTAATGGTGAACCATGAGGGAGGAGAAGGGGGAAAATAGGTGGGGAGAGGGAGGGAGGCAAACCATGAGAGACTCTTGAATGCTGAGAACAAACTGAGAGCTGATGGGGGTGGGGGACAGGGGAAGGAGGGTGATGGGCATGGAGGAGGGCACTTGTGGGGATGAGCACTGGGTGTTATATATAAACCAACTTGACAGTAAACTATTTTTAAAAAAAGGAAATTCATTATTTTACCAAAACAAGCAAAAACCTAAAAAACAAAAATACCAAGAAACCTCCACACATCTGTGAAACTAACAATAAGATACAATGATTATATAACAGTAAACATCTGTTATGTGTCTGTGACGTTTAGCTTATCTACACTAGGTTCACTCATGTATCTGAATGTAATTTCAGGGCAGACCAACCCAGGCTGGTCTTGGCTAGATCAGTGAGGCCCTGCTTCCTATTTCTCTTGGCCTTATTGCCAGGCCAATAGGCTATTCTGGACAAAGGCTGAATTACAAGGGAATAAGTCCAGGCTTTAAAGTGTTTCTTCAAGTCTCTGTTTGCATCACATTTACTAATACCCCATTTGGCCAAAGCCAGTCATGTGCCTGGACTCAGAAGAGGCAAGGAAAACACTTCACCTTTTGATGGGAAAAGTGCAGAACCACATAGCACAGGAATAGAAGAAAAATCAGGGCATTTAACTCAATCTATTATAGTAATATAAACAAGGAAGCAAAAGATTAGGGTCTAGTAAGAAATGGTCAGGAATGTCAGGATCAAGAAAATCAAGTTTATTACTTTATTTTTATACTCTATTTTTAGCACAACTCTGCTGACCTATTTTTAAACTTCAGCAGCAAGTCAATATGCTTGCTAAAACCTTACTAATTGGCCAAATTTAATATCTACCTGAAGGATCAAGAATTCTCCATAAACCCTTGAAGCTATGTGTGCTGAACATTAGAAAAACATCAAGTAGCAAGAGTTTCAATAGCATGGGATAAAAGCTTTGGGGAAAAAAGTGCCTTAGTGCTATTTTAAAACTACTAGATATCAGAATACCACAAGGAGAATGCTCTGAATTGTGTTTCCATTCTTTATTAAGATGCTTTGTGTAATTAGTAGTGTTTCTATCACAATAAATAGTAATTTGGAATTCATCCAAATTAAAAGCCCAAATGAAACAGGAACATTAGTGATGAGTAGAATGTTAAAAGAGTCAAACTTCTCTAGGGTAGCTATGTCTGTGCAAGTTAGAACAATTTAAATCAAATATGTAGAATCCACAAGGAGCAAAACAGAATAAATAGAGAGGATGTTTGTGGAAGGAGGAACCAGGAACCCACACAGACTTCTAGCCAGAAGGGAAATTCACTTCCAGTTTCTGAAAACTCTAAAAAACAGACTAACTCCTTTATGTGCCACTGTGAAATCTGTACTGGCATCTTAAAAAATCAAATATCAAATATAAGTGGAATAAGTTAAAGATATAAGATATGTTATAGTTCCACTAAAGGTGGATGCTACAGAGCGGGAAGAGTAACTTCTTCATATATTATAATTCTAGGACTGCAGATACAATCTTCCACAGGAAAGCACTTTCAATATCACTTACCATGAGTGTTCAAGAAAGGGACTGAGGCCACATCATCTGGATCTAATTTGTTATTATGCTACCAGCGTGTTCTTGTTTCAGTGTCTGTTGTCCGTATAACAATGATTTGGCATGCCCGTACACAGCTATATTGCATCCAGGGAATAATGACTAGTCTGTGATATTGAAAATAAGTTATGTATAATTCCTAGGATAAAATCAACATGGCAGTTCTGTCCTATGCCTATCATAGAAGCAATTAATCATAAGCCTGGGATAAGTAACTGTAGATATTCAGACCTTATCAGCTCCAACAAAACAGAGAAGATTCTGATGTAGTGGGCAGAGCTATGACCTACCAAAAAAACAAACAAACAAACAAAAAAAACAACCTCATGAAAAAAAATCAAGCTCTAGGATTACCTCATAACATTTGTAAAACAACTAAAACTATAAAACTTCTGGGGAAAAAATAGGCTAAAATCTTTGGGGCCTTTGGTCGATCAAAGATTTCTCAGCTAGAACGACAAATTAGACTTCATCAAAGTTAAAAACGACTTTTCAAAAGAAACTGGAAGAGACAAGCCAAAATCTGTTAGCAAAACACCTATCTCTTAAAAAAATTGTTGAAACTATATACAGAATTCTTACAACTTACTAAGGAGAAATACCACAATTTTTAAAATATTTGACAAAAGATTTTGACATTTCACAAAAGAAGAAACAGGTGGCAAAATAAACACATGTAAGATTTCTCAACATCATTAAGTTGCTAGCTAAGATCACAATGAGAAACTACCTCACATCTGCTTTACTAGCTAAAATTAATAAATGGGAAATACCAAGTGTTGACAAAGGTGCAGAGTAACCAAACACTCACACGTTGTGGTGGAAATGCAGAATGGTAGAGCAACTTTAGAAAACAGTTTAGCAATTTCTTGTAGAGTTCAGTATGTACCTACCATATAACCCAGCAATTCCATTTCTAGATGTTTATTAAAAAATAAAAGAATATTTATTCATACAAAGACCTGTATGAGAATATCCATAATACTTTTTTTTCATAATAGCCCCAAACTGGAAATAACACAGATATATATTAATTGGTAAAGAGATAAACAAATTGTGGTGCACTTGTAAAATGTAATACTATTCAGCACCAGGCAGAACAAACTACCTCTACATGCACAACTCAGATGAATCTCACAATTATTATGTTCAGTGACAAGTAGACACAGAAGACTACATACTTTAGGATTTCAGTTGAATGATAATCTTGTGACAGAGAAGAGATCTGATATTGTTACTGGTTAAGAGGGGAGATGGGGTTGACTAAAAAGGACCGTGAGAGAACTTTATGGGATGATGGAAATGTTATGTATTTTAATTGTGGTGGTAGTCACACAACTGTTTACACTTACCAAAACTTATCAAGCTAAAAACTGAACGTGAGAATTTTATTGTATATAAGTTAATCTTAATAAGTTGACCTTATAAAATGAGATATACAACGGTAGCTTAAACCAGGGTCAAGAGAAGAAATGGAAAGAAGTGAAGGAGTAGACGGAAGGATGATGAAGATGGTACCTTGGAGGTTCCTGAACTCCCTTCTCTTCATGGACCTACCAAATGTACAGCTACACCCAGAGCAATTACCTATGAGAGAAATTCAGAAACTAGCTGAGCAGCTCTTACATGTCAGGTGAATGAGAAAATACCCACACTGAAATGGGAGGAAAGACTGAATGTGGACCTTTTAAGACTCCCATCAGAGGAATGCGTTCCCAAAACACCTAGCTCTGAAAGCCAACAAGGCTTTCATCCACAAGATCCACAAAATGAAAGCAAATGAAGAACCAGTTGTTAATAGGCATGTAAGCCCTTCTCTCAGGGCCCAAGATAGAGGCAACAGGCATAATCATCCACCTCCCAGGCCTTCCCTGAAAGACGGCCATCTGCATAATTTGAAAGCTGATTCCTGCTTCTGATTTAGCACACATCTAGGGACTTGCTGTGGTCCTCCCATGAAACCAGGGAAGTTAGTGGACCGATCGCTTCCCTTCCATTGACCTGTAGCCTGCTCCCTATATTCTTGAAAAACACTATATACATTTTCACCCCAAATTTGAAAGCTACTAAGAGACAGGTCTCCAGATCACCTGGTTCTGATAGCCAATGAGTCTTCCATAAGCTCCTCAACATTGGTCTTGGCAATTATTTTGTTGAATATAACACCAAAAGCAAGGGCAACAAAAGCAAAAACAAATAAGTGGGTCTACATCAAAATAAAAAGGCTTCAGCACGTGAAAGGGAACCTCAAAAAATAAGGTGATTTATGTAGTGGGATAAAATATTTGGAAACCTTATGTCCAATAAGGGATCAATATCCAGAATATACATACAATGAACTTACAAAACTCAATAGCGAAAACACCCACAAGTAACTCAATTAAAAATGGTCAAAGGATCCAAAAAGACATTTCCCAAAGAAGACATACAAATAATCAACAGGTACATGAAAAGGTGTCCAACATCACTAATCATGAGGGAAATGAAAATCAAAATCGCCTCATACCTATTAGGATGGCCATTATAAAAATGATAAGAGATAACAAATGCTCTCAAGGATGTGAAGAAAAAGAACCCTTGTACACTGTTGGTGGGAATGTAAACTGATACAGCCATAGTGGAAAACAGTATGAAGGTTCTTCAAGAAATTAAAAACAGAACTATTATGTGATCCGTCAATCCCATTTCTGGATATATATCCAAAGAAAACTAATAACTCAGAGATATGAACTCCCATGTTCAATGCAACATTATTCACAATAGTCAAGGTATGGAAACGACTCCAGTGTTTGTCAACAGACTGGATAAAGTAAATATGGTATATGTATATAATGAAGTATTTTTCAGCCTTAAAAACAATTCTACCATTTTTGACAACATGGATGGACCAAGAGGGCATTATATTAAGTGAAATAAGCCAGAGATAGAAAGACAAATACTGTGTGGTTTCACTCAAATGTAGAATCTTTAAACACACACACACACACACACACACACACACACACACACACACACGAAAGAAAGAACCCATAAAAACAGAGAGTAGAAAAGTGACTGCCAGAGTGTCAGGACCTGGAGGATGGGGAAATAGGGAGAAGTTGGTAAAAGGCTAAAGACATAAGTATGGGAATCAAGAAAGTTTTTATTATGTAAATTCCAAGGAAACTGAGGACTAAGTGGGTCATTGTGAGCACATTGGAAAGGGCAGGAGGAGCGCCTGGGTGGCTTAGTCGGTTAAGCGGTTAAGTGTCCTACTTTCGCTTAGGTCATGATCTCATGGCTCGTGGGTTCGAGCCCCGCATCGGGCTCTGTGCTGACTGCCAGCTCAGAGCCTGGAGCCTCTTTCAGTCTGTGACTCCCTCTCTCTCTCTGACCCTCCCCTGCTCACGCTGTCTCTCTCTCTCTGTCCTAGAAATAAATAAATAAATAAATAAAAGGAAAGGGCAGGAAATAGTAAGTTGTGGGAATATAGGAAGGAGGAACATTCTATGCAATGGGCAGTTTGTTTGAAAACCCAGACACAAATGGTGCTACAGTGTATTCCCAGAATCCATACTGTTGAGGATGACTTGAGCACATAGAATTGCAAAAGGTGAAGCTGGAGAGGCAAATACGGTCCAGATTACATTGGGCTTTGTAAAACATCCTAGAGATTTTAAACTTTATCCTTAGAATGATGGGAAGCCATTGAAGCATTTTAAACTGGGAAAGAGCCATTCTAATTTATGCTTCAGGAAAATTATATTGGCTTCAATATAGAGGACTATGGAAAGTGACAAAATTAATGGAAGGACCAATACACAATACATTACAATAGTGTAGTGGAATGGAGAAAAGTGAAGGATTTCACAAATTCTTGTAAAAGTATAAAATTCATAGATTGATTCGACATCAAGTTTAAAACTGTGGTAATAGTCAAGAATTATGCCCAAATCTCTGACTTAGGCAACTTGGAGAATGATCATATCAATTATTAAAGCTAATAAATATTGTAGAGGGAGCATGTTAGAAGGGAAGATGATGGATACATCATCATCATCATCATCATTTTTATTATTTGGTCATCCTCTAAAAATGCTAGTCCTATAATATATCCAGCCCCTTTTTTTTAAAGGTCAATGTTTCTGATACTCAGAACTATAATTCTTTTGATGTTAAAATCTTTTATCTTCCCACTTTACAAAATATTTTCTTCCTAAGTCCATTGGCACAGTCCATTTTACTATCAGAAATGGATACAAAGGACATTGGAAGCAAAGTTGCTTATGGCAAAAATAGTGGTTAAAGACTCATTTTATTTACCCTCCTTTTTGAACTGATGAAAGAAATAAGCCAATTATCTGAGTTTTAGGCAGAATCAAGTTGTATTTTCTTATAAAGTTGTCCTCTTTTTTCTTTACCTGACTTTAATATGAATTTATTTCTTTTCTACATAATTTTGCAATTATAATGATCTATTTATATTTATATTGTTTTCTGTTATCTAGTTACCATCTCCTGTCTTGAAGACAGAGATTCTGCTTATTTTGAAGTACTTAAGTACCTTGGAAAATCCTATGAATTATGTGAGCACTTAATCAATAATTGCTAAATGACTAGGGTCTCTGTCCTGAACTTTCTCGTTTAATAACTTAGTTTCAAAAGTCATTCCATTTTTTTAATACTTTGTGTCAAATCCTTTAGCATAATGTAAATTATTAGAACAGATGATGAAGTCTTATTCTAAATAATGTGGGGGAGGGAGGTGGGGATGTGTGAAATGGATGAAGGAGGTCAAAAGGTACAAACTTCCAGTTGTAAAATAAATAAGTGCTGGAATATAATGTACAACATGTCAAAAAATAATAAAAAAGAGTTCCATAAAGAAAATTCTTGCATAATAATTTAAAAAATTAATCTTTAATTTGTTTGACATTATTCCCTTTATTTTTAAAATATGTATTTAATCTTAGTCCTTTTAAAAATTTATGAGAAAAGACAATCTATCCTTCAAAATGTTTAGTCATTCAGATGTTAGAATACTTAAGCTATAGTTGTCGAGGGTGTGAATGACTGAGTGACTTTCATGAGTGGGGAGACCACAGTAGTTGCAAAAGTACCACAAAACTCATAAACCATGAAAACCAGAATATATGACTTTCCTCAACTGTCACAGATTGGTTGCAAACAGTGGTCAGGTGAGGCTACAAATGATGCTACCAGAACTATATAGGAAGGTTGTAATAAGAACTTGAATTGTGTTTTAGAATTGGCTATAAATGTGACTTGTGGTTTAGTTCAAACATACATTTTAGGTTTATTACACTTGCATACCTTGTGATAACCAAAAGATTCTCATGTGTTTGTTTTTAATTTTTTAAAAGTTTAATGATTTCTTTTGAGAGAGAAAGAAAGAGAACAAGTGAGCATGAGTGGGGTAGGAGCAGAGAGAGAAAGACAGAGAATTCCAAGCAGGCTCTGAACTGTCAGCACAGACCCCAATGCTAGGGTCGAACCCACGAACCATGAGATCATGACCTAAGCCATTATGAAGAGCCCAACACTTAACCAACTGAGCCACCTAGGCACCCCTGTTAGTTTGTTTTTTTAATTTATGATGATTAAGGAAACAGAACTTTGTGATTTGAGTTCCAGTAAAAGATTTAGTCTATTAATACATATGCTATCTGAAAAAAAATTTATATCCTCCAAATGAAAGATATAAAAAGAAAAAGGAAGGAAATGGAAAATATGTGAATATGTGTTTACCTTGAGTCACTACTGAATCTGATACGGCACAGGGAATGGTTCTAGTATCAGTAAAAACATCACTGTTATCTGAGCAAGGCTCATATGACAGTAAGGCAGAGTACTTTACTCAATGGAGGAGTTCATCATGGTGTTTGGGAAAAAAATAAAATACATTCCAGAACTACTATCTATCAGTATTTGTTTTAGAGGGTAAGCTAGTCTAGGAATCAAGAACCTATAGGCAGATTTCTGGATGGCCCAGTTGGTTAAGTATCAGGCTCTTGATTTTGGCTAAGGTCATGATCTCATGAAATCCGGCCCCATGTCAGGCTCTACAATGAGAGTGCAGCACCTGCTGGGGATTCTCTCTCTCTCTGTCTTTTCCCCACTCACTAGCACATTCCTCTCTCTCTCCTTCTCTTTCTCTCTCTTTCTCTCAAAATAAATACATAAACTTAAAGAAAAGAACCCATACACAAAATTTGTTATAAAATGTCAGAAAACACTCTGCTTGTTTGGAAGCATCATTTAGCAACACCATACAATTTTATCTTATAGTTTATATGCCTTTGAGTAGAAAAATAACAGGTATCACTTGACCATATTATAGAAATTATGAACATGATCAATTGGTCTATATACTTCTCCACTGGAATATATACATACATGAAGAGAATACCCAAACAAAACAATTCATGCCTTGAATCTATAATAATTCAAAATTTGGTCCTATTTCAAAACATATAGGTCTTCCTTTATAAAAACTGAGTGGCCTACAAACATTTCATATACTGTATTTTTTACAAAATAGGATGTGTCCACTAATAAATTTTCTGTATTTGAGGAATTATGTATTACAAACATGTGATTCAGGCCAATAATGAAGTCAGAAATAAATTCCTTGTCTCTCAAATTTCACAGAGACAGGTAGGCTCTGAAGTCAACTAGGAAGGACAAAGACTAGTTTATGAGCAGGAACTGTTTATTTTCTTCTCAATGACAATATTCAACAAGAATAAGAAGGGCATAGGGGATTTACTACTTTGTGAAATAAATTAGGTTTTGGTCTACATCTGGTTTGGTTCTCTATGGAGTAGTGAACCTATAGCAATTTATTTCCCCATATCATCAATTATTCTCTGATAAGAAAAATTATGATTTCTGAAAACACAGGAAAACAAATTCCTTGGTATTTAAGTGAGCATTGAATATATAAAAACACTGACCTGATGATTAAAGGAAACAAGTGGTCATTGACAGTTGACCATATAGAATAAAAGGATTATTTGGTTGTCATATCTGAATATGCCAGACAGCCAATGCAAAAGAAGGAATTTCTGGATAAGTTGTTGTAAGTGAAGAAGACAGGAGAAAGAGTGAACAGAAGAAGACAATGAAAGCCACAGATCAGGGCTGCTGTGCAATCTGAGGAATTCCACCACTACTTTGTGTCCAATTCAACATCTCTTTAAGGTACAAAAAGCTTTTACAATGAATGTGATTATGCACTGACAAGACAGTCTACTCTAGAACCCATATGTATGTGACAACAAAGAAAAAGAAAGCATTTCATCATATAAAGGGTGATACAGCATCAGATCTCAAAACTCAGCCACTCGTTCTCAAGAGGTGTGGTGAGTCTGCATTCAACTGTAATGACTGTATCTGGGTTCAAACATTTTGAATCTTTGAAACTCTTTGTTCAATTCTAATCTTATATAAAATATAGCATCTGAAGCAAGTGAAAATGGAACTGCTTTATTTTGGGGTCGGAGGCGGCATTAGGAGCCCCAAATGCTACCCGTTAGCAGCCTCTTTCCCTGCTGTTTCTACGTGGTAGCTCTCCAGGGTAACTCAGTGGGACCACTATGGCTGAAACATTTAAATAGCAATTTAGGTGTTTCAATCATATAGAATGGAAATACTTTATTTTCAAATTAGACCTACTGTTTTTTGATTCCCCAGATCCCTGGCAAAAATATGAGGCTTGACAATTGTCAACATCTAGTTAACATGGCAGACTGAACAAATGTTTATCACTCCTCTCTAATCCTTCACACTCCTCAAGTAATAGTAAATTAACATCATTATTCACAAAGACAAAGCAAAGAAAAAGAGAAACCAGTATTGACAAATGTTGGGCAGATGGAAAATTGAAATCTGTAGGTATTGGGAAAGGGAGTTGATTCATGCCATCGAACCCCAGAAGGGGTTGGGAATTGAAGGCACCAGATACTACACAAGGTTGAAGTAAAGAGAGGATTATTTGAGCTAAGTAACTATCCCTCTATCATCTTTCCAGGAAAGAGAGGTTTAATTTCTAGCGAGTACTCAGACTCAAAGATATCTTCCTATAAAAGAAAGTTAAGAGAAACCTGAGCTTTCTTTTAGCTCTCTTTTCTCTGTTTAGCTTTTAGAGCACTGAAAATGGGTGATTCAACACATGCAGAAGCAAAAGGAAGTCCTCAGGTGGTGTCTGTGTATCATCCTAAAGGAGCCAGTCTAGAATGCAATAGAAAACGGAAGGATACTAGAAAGACCTCTCCAGGAATGGTGCTTATCCTTATTAGCTTCATAGTCCTTTAGTGTACGCTATTTTTCGTTTTGTTTTGTTTTGTTTTTTTGTTTTTTAAGTAGGCTCCACATAGGGCTTGAACTCATGACTGTGAGATTAAGACCTGAACTGATGCCAAGAGTTGGTGCTTAACTGACTGAGCCACCCAGGCATGCCAGCTTCACAGTGCTTTAAACAGTTATGTATATGTATATAGGATAAAAATAAATTTCATTACAACTAAAGAATACTCAGTGTTTGATTACCATTTAAGAAAAAAACAGAAGAAAAAACAGAAACATAGCTTTTGAAAAATAGATTTCTAAACATGATGTATTCTTGTCCTTTGAAAAACAGTTATCTTCTTAATTGTCTCCTGACTAGATTCATAAAAAGCATTTTGTGTTTTTAGTGATGACTTTGGGAGGAGAGAAGGGATATAAAAGTTTATAGGAAAATAAGGACTAGCAATAGCTACTGTTATTGTCATGGATAATTCACCCACAAATAATCCAGTTCATCTTTCACCATTTAAATAGAATTCCTCGAGGGTGCCTGGGTGGCTCAGTCAGTTAGACTTCTGACTTCACCTCAGGTCATGATCTCACGGTTCCTGGGTTTAAGCCCTGTGTTGGGCTCTGGGGTGACAGCCAGCTCAGAGCCTGGAGCCTGTTTCCGATTCTGTGTCTCCCTCTCTCTCTGACCCTCCCCTGCTCACGCTGCCTCTCTCTCCTCTCTCAGGAATAATAATAATTAATAATAATAATAATAAAACATTAAATGGAATTCCTCATTTGATCATGTATTGTCCAAACTGAATCTTTGGACACATTATACCATTTTAGTGTACTAATGATAAAAAAAGAAAAAGATCCAAATCATGTTTCTTCACATACTGCAGAAATGGAATTTGCCCTCTTTAAAGTCTCGAGTGGTTACTTACTTTCTGGTAAATTCATCTGTAAAGATTTCCAACTGGAAATGTATTTTGCATGATAACAGGTTGAAGTCATGAATCACTTGGTAATTCATGAGAGTGACTAGCATCAAAGGATCCCTTAGGAATTTAGGGGAAAGGTAGTTAAGCAATTAATGAAGTTATTTAAAATCCTGATATGGTTGAGCCTGCTTTGAAGACTGCTAGGGATTAATATTTATTTAATAGATTGTCAGTTTCCATGCCAAAAAAAGAAATGTGACAGAAGTCACCCTAGTCTAAATGTAAAAAAGGTAGCCCATTTGAAGCATATTTTATTGCGGTAGTTGACACCATTATAGTCTGTACCATTATATCACCATACAAAAGCCATCATTCTCAAGCTGAAATTAACATTGCTGTTGTTTTCGATTAGAAGAATTGGCTCTAAATCCAGCAATTCTCTGCAGTGATTTATATTTTAGTAGCTGCCATCTTGCACCAGGAGAGAACATGTCAGAGTATAACTGCTCTCTGATGAGACATAAGGTATTAAAATTGATAGGAGATGACAAAATGGGAGAATAGCATTGTAGGGGTAAAGTTTTCACTTGAGAACAGTCTCTGTTATGGCTTCATTCCTGAGATTCTCTGCTAATCTTTATGTTTGATTCAGAACCTAGTTCTTCCCATGGAAATGTAGAGGATGTGAGCCTCGTGTTATACAATTAGCTCTTATCTCTTGCATAAACTACTGAAAATGTATTAAGTGCTAGGAAGATCTCATTTGTAAGAATAAATGAAAGCTGAGTTGATAGAATGAACTCTCCTGAAGATATTTTGGTAGTTTCCTTCATTATATCAAGATTTATTCTTACATGTTGTAGCTGGTCCCACCCACTTTTATCAATAATGTCTTTTTAAAAGCCGTGTAATTAGTGACTTTCACCCTGAAGTTCAGGACTAAAATCTCAAGATATTTCATAATGTTTTATCAAACTGTTTAGTTTTTAAACTACCTTTATCCTTGAAAACAATCAGAGCCCTCTAAAATCTCCATTTTGGATTTCTCTTGCTCACACACAAAGCATTCTGAAATTGGGCTGCCATTAAGAGATAATATATATGCATGAGCAGAAACTTTTTTCATAGACTTAGCACAATACCAGACCCCTAATTTAATGAATAAAATGCCACAAATGTTAAAATGTATGGTAACATTATAATTATTATACAAAAATCTTAAATGCCAATAAATAAGCATGTTAGATTTGATTTCTACTCTGGATCTTGAGGAGAATGTCTTTTAGGGCTGGTGCATTCCTTATATCATAGATACAGTATGCCTTTTTACTCACAGTGCTCATGTTTGCTCTTAAGGACTGCATATTCTCTGGTCTAGGTTCTAAAACAATGAAGTTGCCACTGAAGGCTGGTAACTGTCTCGACTGTACTACCTCTAGCTTGAACGTCCCTTTGTTCCATGCAAAAGAAAGAAAAATAAAATCTTAAGCTTCTAATTTTGCAACAGTGGCACCGTGGTAGCCATGGTTGAATGGAGTGGTAAGGTTAGAGATGGAAGAGGAGAATGTATTCTCAAGTGGCTGAGAGTAGCCAAGTATCAGTAAATTGGTTCTAATGGCTATAGCATAAGGTCAAAACCTTGAAATGCATAGTCAATGGCCTATGAAATGCCTTATGTAAGTAAGACAAGCCAGACAAGCAGCAAGTCAGGCAAATAAGGCATGTAAACAAAGGGTCTTACTTATAATGATTTCCTCCAAAGAAAGGAACATTTCATGCCATAACATCAGTTTACCACTCACCATCTAGAAATAATTCAATGTCCAAATGCAAAAATAACGTCACTTATTATTAAGTTAGAAAACCTATTAGGGTCATCCCATAGTAATCTCTTTTTTTTAATTTAATATTATAAACACTGAAAATGTGGATATATTTGTGTGCATTCTATCCCCTTTACCATACTTTTCACTTCTTTACCAACTTCATTTAATAATAGAAAAACCAAGAACCTCGTATTATTGTCCTTGAAAGGTAAAGGTATTTTGTGCCTGGGTAAAAGTCATTGTGTAAAAGGATAATTGTACTACTGTACTCAAGAGAAAAATTCCGAGTAGGGTTTTCACCAAGCAATTCAGAGATGCTTTTTACCTGCCTGAAGGTTTGTTACCTCCCACCAGTGACTCTACCAATAAAGAATAGGACACATTTGAACCCCTCTCCCAGATGTCTGAATGTCCAGATCTCACAGGTGTATTTTCCTCTTATCTATGGTTATTCCCCTGGTCATAACAGTGGCTACTAGTTATATAACCTAGTCAATTTTAAAAACCACATGATATATTTTCCCTACTCATCCTCTACATCTACTCTCCTCATACACTGCTAATATGTCTCCATAGAACCACCATTTAAGCTTGAAATTTTATCTTTTTTTGACTGCTTTTTGTTCTCTGACATTTCTAAACACAGTTTCTGAACAATTCTCAAACTCCTATTATCTCTGTCTTTCTGTAATTATAACACTCTCCTAAAGTGCATCCTGAATTCTGGTCTTTTCCCTGCTCTCAGCCATCTCTATGTACTCTCATTATAACCTTTCTAAAACCAATTTCCTGATTATTCTACTCATTGCACACCATAGCAGATGTAATGTACAATGCTGTGTTTATCACATCATGGCTTCTTCCCAGGGAAACAAAAGGACAACATTTCCAAGACACTAGATTAGAACCTTGTGACTATATTCTGACATATAGGAATATGAATCAACACAATGCATCACTTCTCCTAATGACATGTGAAAGCCTATATGCCTCTGCCATTTGTCTTTTTCTCTTCCTTAATTATCTAGGAAGTCACTTCTTCAGATGACAGTGTCATTAGATGGAGGGAACCTGAGGAGCATCTGGGTGGCTCTGTCGGTTGAGTGTCTGACTTCAGCTCAGGTCATGATCTCAAAGGCTGTGAGTTCGAGCCCTATGTTGGGCTCTGTTCTGACAGCTCAGAGCCTAGAGCCTGCTTTGGATTCTGTGTCTCTCTCTCTTTCTACCCCTCTCCCACTTGTGCTCTGTCTCTTTCTCTCAAAAATAAATAAACATTAAAAATTAAAAAAAAAAAAAGATGGAGGGAACCTGAATCCCCAACTAGAAGAAGGACAAGACCACCTCACAGCAAACATCTCATGAGCAAGAATTAAACCCTTTTGTACTAAGTCAATGACTTTTCAGGATTTGCCTGTTGGAGAGCTTGGGCTTACTTGGGTCTAACATTCTGAGAAATTTTCATTTCCAGAAAACAACTTGTTACCCAGACATTTAAAATTCTTCATGATCTGTTCCTAAGATAAGCACTGATTAGATGCCAGGCCCTGAGTTTAACACTACATATGATATCTCACTCATTTTTATAACAACCTCATGAGGGCAAGTCAAGTTCCAAGAGGTAAAATAATTTACATTAATTCACATGGCTAACCAAATGGGCAAGACCAACACCAAAACCCACACTCATAACTACACCTAATTTTTCTATCTCTTTGGCAAGGTCTCTCCTAGAGATGTGTCAGAAACATGCTCTATAGTCCATTGTGCTTGAGACTGCTGTATATTATACTTTTCTCCAGCTGTGGGTCTAGTTAGAAGTAGGGTCTTGGTTGCCTTGGAATAATTACAAGCACTGAGAAAGTTCTTTCTGATTACAGGGCAGCCTATTTAGTTACACTCATTAAAAACTGTAGAGCACTATGGAAAGGGAGGCATGCGAATATATCTCCTCTGAGCTGAACATGACATTCTTTTTTTTTTTTAATGTTTTATTTATTTCTGAGAGAGAGAGAGAGAGAGTGAGTGAGCAGAGGATGCTGAGAGAGAGAGGCAAACACAGAATATGAAGCAGCCTCCAGGCCCTGAGCTAGCTCTCAGCACAGAGCCTGTCGTGGGGCTCAAACCCATGATCCATGAGATCATGACCTGAGTTGAAGTCGCACGCTTAACCTACTGAGCCACCCAGGCATCTCATGAACATGACATTCTATACCATAGGAATTTCTGGGGCTATACTAGGTCCACCAGCAACAAATCTTACTGCTTTGTTAAAGGACATTGTGAACCAGTACATGTGAGAGAGCCTTGAGAAGTTATACAGCCCTATGCAAATGTGAAGTAGGACTATCTGTTTACTTTCTCCCTAAGTCTATATGGAGTGATAGCACCTGACCACCAAGGCAACAAACATTATGACCCTTCCATCCTGACTTTCAAATTCATCTCATGTTTCCATTCATATCTGGCAAAACTCCACAGAGAGCTGCAAATTCCCAGGGAGCTGTGCTAGCCGTTTTGAAGAATGAGTGTTAGTAAATGGCAGAAACAAAGCAGAATCAGAAGCTTATTTATAGTTTTGGGCAGACCTAGCTTCTAGGGCAGAACAGGCTTTGTGTTCAAAGACTCCTCTTAGATTAAAACATCCTATTTTATGTAAACAGAAAGCCTCTGTTGGCAGCTACACCACGTTGACCAGATACAGGATTTTCTCTGTTACTTGGCATAAAGACATGCAAAAGTTTCCTAATATGATATTCTTGTAACTTGGAAAAATTAGTAACTCCCACCATGCAACCCTTGTAGGATCATGTGCTAATGAAGAAGATGCTCTAATAATTAGGCCTAGAGCCCACTGAATGTAACACCTTCCAATTAGCACTCCCCAGCATGAATACTGCCATTATCATTAAACAACAAAGACAAAAATGGGTATCAATCCACATAATAGAAAATAATTGATGAAGTTGGAGGGCGTGATTATTTGTGATTACTTTACAGTCATGCACAGAAAGTAGGAGAACCACAGCTAGTGGTTAATCTCTGGCTACCTCTTTGAAGATAATGAAATTGGCTTCCTACTGATGATTATTCATTAACAATTAATTCTTTCTCAGTGATCTGCCTCATTTTCAGCTTCTCACTACAAACATGCAATGGAATAATTACAAGTGGAAATGAAAAAGCAATTAGTGGCAGATAATGCCAACATCTGATTAAAAAACAGTAGAACAGATTAGCAGTTTCGTAACTGCGAGTCTGCTGCCTTCAGCAGGGAGGTGTAAGTCACCCAGTTATACTGCGGTTCAAGCTGTGCTCTATCTTTTATTGCCTCCCCTCCATTATGGTCTGCCACATTAAATGCTCTCTTTTATTCTAGGGGGCATTGGCTGTCGTAAACACTTTCCATGGATTAAGTAGCATTTGAGATGATTTGTGGTCCGACATGCTGAAATTCTAAAAGGCACTGTCTCACAGTATGATGGCTAAAACCTGTGTCTACACACCTTGCTTTGGGGACCACAGGAAATATCATCATACAATGCTTTGCTTTTGTTTCAACTCAATGCTTGTTTCATTAAGTGTCTGTAGAAGAAGAGTATCATTAAATAAAAAACCAACACCTTCTTCAAGTAGGTTGACTCTTTCACTACCTACATCCATGGCTGCCTGGGTCTTGCAGGTTGGCTTCTCGCCTTGCATAATGTGAGACATAAACTGGCAGTTAGTGGATTTTTACTTAATGTTTATTAAGGGTTAAGATGGTTCTGGCTGCTGTGTAAATAATCTCTCAATAAAATGCTTATAATTTCACTGTTCTCAGCAAGCCAGCTGGTGTGTCAGTATTTCATATGATGTAGAACTACATGGGGAGTGTCAAAACCATCAGTTAAGAAGGTAAAAAAAAAAAAAAGTAATTCTCTTTTAAATAATTTGGAAGATATGTTAATTCAAAGCTCTGGTAAGATCTTGCCATAGCACTTGACATGGTTGTAGCATAGATCAAGGCTGTTTTAGGAAATTCGGTTTTGTAAAGAACTACGTTGACAATAATATCATTTGGTCATATGCTATTTTACTAGACCCACAAAGATCAACATAATAAAGAAAGAAGGTATGAAATGGAAATAAAGTAAACTTTGATGGCATGATATTCAGCTGATATGTACTAGTTTGGTGTTTTTATGGACAGTAGAACAACTGTTCGGATTGGTCAGTTCTTGTTAGTATGGCTGTTGGAGATTTTTAATATCACCCCTGAATATTATTAATTTTATTATTAAGATTTTATTAAGCATCTTTTATGCACCTGAAACTGTGTAGGGGCATTGATAATAATTAGACACAACACCATAGTCCTCCATCAGTTCAAACTCTAGTGGGAGAGAAAGACATGTAAAAAAAATAAGTGGAAGAAAATGTAATAATTGTCACATTGGGGCATTTCCAGGGTAGAAGAGGGAGTTCTGCAGGGTACAGGCAGGGCCAATAGTGACTGGAATGACTTCATAAGCAACTGATGCTTGAATTAAGCCTTAGAAAGTATCCTTTAACAGAGTAGGAAGATTTTTTGCTGATAGACCTGCTGTGGCCTTGGAAACTCCTATGGTACAAAATGCCATGTCCAGCTTAGCACAGGTACATTCACCTGCCTCCCTGTCCATTGTGCTCTACCGTCCTTTAATGAGTGGGACCAGATAAGCTCCCCTTTTAACCTGAAAAAACTTCCTCAGTCCTTATAATCAATCCCAGGTCACCAAAGCTCTAGTTCCAACATCCAGGGTAGTTTTCAAGATAATCTCTATACCGGTCACTTCCAAATGTAAACCTCCAGCTCTGACCTCTATTCTGAACTTGTGAATCCCATTGCTCAGTCAGAATCTTCACTGGATGCCTAATAAGCATCTCATATCATCTGGTTTTAAGCTCAACTCTTGATTCCAGCTCCTTCCCACATCTTCCCTTGTCCTTAAGTTCCCTTCATCAGAGAATGACACCAAAAACTCAGGAGCTGTCCTGGATTCATCTCCTTATCTTTTTTTGTTTGTTTGTTTGTTTGTTCATCTTGTATTCTACATCCAACCCATCTTCAAATACTACTTACTTTACCTTAAAAAGTATTAGAATCTGACCAATTCTAATCTCTCCCATTGCTACCATTCTCTTATAGGGTTCCTTATCTGTCACCCAAACGTCTGCATTATAAGCAAACATTTTTAAATGTTTATTTATTTTCGAGAGAGAGAAAGAACATGAGTGGGAGAGGGGCAAAGAGAAAGGGAGACACAGAATCAAAAGCAGGCTCCAGGCTCTGAGCTGTCAGCACAGAGTCTGATGCAGGGCTTTAACCCATGAACCGTGAGGTCATGACATGAGCTGAAGTTAGATGCTTAACTGACTGAGCCACCCAGGCGCCTCTGGAGTAGACTTTTAACTGGTCTCCCTGTTCTCCTCTTGTTTATTCTCTCCATTGACAAGGAATTCTTTAATATATAAATCTTATTACTTCTCTATTCAAAAGTCCCATGGTTTTGCATCTCAAAGTATTAACTTCAAAGTCCTTGCCAGGACCCATATGTCTAGCCATGATCAGGCCCTGGGTCACCACTCAGTCGTGTTTCGTGCCACTTTCCCCATCACTTACTTGGCTTTATCACAGTACTCTTGAGTTCAGAGGATAAGAGCAGAAGCTGGTTCAGGGAAAGTAATCAAGAATTCAGTCAAAAACATATTGGTTGCGGCATCTGGGGAGCTCAGTAAGTTTGAGCCCCCTGTCAGACTCTGTGCTCTTAGCACTCTTAATGCGGAGTCTGCTTGGGATTCTCTCCAAATAAATAAATAAATAAGTATTTTTAAAATGTATTGGTTTTAAATTATTTGGCATCTACAGATGTCAAGAGGGCAGTTGCAAGACAGATCTTAAGTCTCAGAGGGGAGGTCTGGGACTAGAGATATATATATTTGCAAGTCATCTGCACATAGTGTCAGTTGAAACTTGGCATCGATGTTCCAGAGAGAGGAGATAAGGGACTATAGCATATGAAGATGTAGTGGAGAAGTATGACATTATAAAAGAGACAAAGAGACTGATAAACAGGCCCCAAGAGGCAGGAAGAAAATTGGGGGAGTGATGTGGTAGAAGCCCAGGGAGGTAAGAAACAGACACGGCTGGTATCAGTACTTCTTCAGAGAAATGTGGTAATAAGGAGCAGATGAAACAGTTGAAGGAGAAAGACATGTGATCAAGGAAATAAAATAATTTTTTAAAGTTTATTTATTTATTTTTGAGAGAGAGAGAGAGAGAGTGAACAGGGAATGGGCAGAGAGAGAGGAAGAGAGAGAATCACAAGCAGGCTCTGCACTGTTAGCACAGAGCCCAATATGGGGCTCAAACCCACAAACCATGAGATCATGACCTGGGCCAAAATCAAGAGTCAGAGGCCTAACCAAATGAGCCACCCAGGTGCTCCAAGAAAGTGATTTTTATACCTGTAATTTGAACATACTTAAAAGCTAAGAATCATACAACTGAAAGGAGACTGATAAGTAAAATTTGTAAAAAGGGAGTAAATAAATTGCATCTCAGTTTAAGATGGTAGGGAACCCCAGAATCACAAGCACAGCTAATTAATTTTTGAAGCTAATAATGTAGAAAATAAACATTTAAAGATTTATTTTAATTGAATGGTTGATTGTCTAAATACAAACCTTATAACTTAAAACTACTAGAAAAGAAAATAAATAAAAGAAACCTCAGATCATAAAATAAAAGGAAAGTGAAACAAAGAAACAGGGATAAGCAAATAAAATTAAAGAATAAAAGAAAAAAAGAAAGAGAAGAAATGGAAGGGAGGGCCAGTCCATAAATAATGACATAAAAATGGACAGAGAAAATCCACTGTTGAAATAAAGAGATTCTGAAAATTTGGTCACGAAAATGAAAACCTGCATGCCACATATTTAATATTTGTACAAGACATACATAATAAAACAAATGCAACTCCGAGTGAATAAAAGGAAAACTGTTGGGCAAAATTTCTTTATTTAGAGAACAAGAATCTTAACTTGTTATAAAGATGGCTACAGTCTATGATGAAGGTATAATTGTCATAAGCTTAAAATGCTGAATAACTTAATATCAAAGTAGTTATGAGGTGAAATGGTAAAAAAGACAAAAAGAGAAAAAAACAGTAGTGGGAAACTTTACTATAGCTCTCTCAATCTTTGAAAGAACAAGCAGATAAAGGTGAATATGGATCTACAGATGACATGAATAATATTAATACATTTTATTGAATGGCTATATCATGTGTTCTATACCCACCAAGGAGGAGAATCACCAGTTTTGAAATGTTTCTGAAAAATCTAAAAAAAAAATCAGCTATAGGTAATAACCCCAAAACAATCATCACAAATATCCTAACATAGACATAATATGAACCTTTTGCACAGATCACAGTGTACTTAAATTCCATAAGTAATGTTTGCTCAAAGAGCATTTGGGAGAAGCCATTTGCAGAATGTATTTTAATATGAAATATGTCAAGGATAATGAAAAATGTGGAGCTTACCCACTCACTAGTCATTCTCCTTAGCCAAGTATTTATGGAGATATTTATCAAGCGGATATTCATCATTTTCAGAATATTTTCAGTTACTTCTTTCAAAGAATTATTTACAAAGGTAATTCACACCCATAGTAATAATCTAGCTCACTCAAATTAGGGTATGTGTCCCAAGGACTCATATCTGCAACTACTGCATTCATTTTCAATTTCATGTGGAATAAAATTCGCTTGCCTTGAAAGGATAAGTTTAGATTATTCAAAGGAAGGAAAAATGTATCTTTACTATGCTGATCTGCAAAGCCAATCCAAATTATGCATATGCTTTTACTCATTGTGTAGATTTTATCACCAAAGACATGAAGTTTTTCTTCAAGTTACTGCAGAAAATGGTAACTGGTTGCAATTGACGTGAATATTTTCTTTAAGGCGAGAAAAAAAAATAGAGAATTCGATTTGCTTGTTTTTAATGTGATTAAAAATCTTTACAGCTTGATTACTTTCCTTCCTGAAATTTTTAAAGCTATTTCTTTCTGATGGTGAAAGCTTTCCTCATGCCCGAAATAGGGAGTAGAAGCTTCCAGTACAACAGCTTGAATACATGGAACAAATTGTTGTCATTGGATACCACTGCCTCGGCACCATCTGTGCATAGCCCAATACGTCACTTGCATGTTACTGTTTATCTTGAAGTTATCAGTAATATTAAAATCTCTTCTCCAGTTGTAAGAGTTAACAAAGCCTGGCCAAACAACTTGTCCTTGGGCTCCTTTATTCAGCTCATAGCTGACAAAAGATCAGTTGAGACACTCATACCAGGGAATTCATTGTGAAGTCTCCAGGGAATATTATGGACTTTTCTGTACTAAGGATAATAAATGCTGCTCTACATCTGGGCCATATCTGTCACTGTTGGATAAATTATTGTATTTGACAGAGTTGCCCCATCAGAATTCCTTTCCCTTGCATTGTCCCAGACAGCGTCACTTGACTGGCAGCCAAACAGTAATTGGTGTCTCACCAATCACTGGAACAATTGAACCTTGGCAACTGAACCCACCACTATAAACAAGGCTTCTGCAACTTCTGTGATTTCATCTCCTACCACCCTGTGCTGATGTTTCTGAGTTACTTGTGTATCTTCCCGCTTTGCTTTGAAAAAGTCAAGGCTTTCCAAAGCAGTCTTTGTACATTTCAAAACTGGTGTTTGAGAGAGAATGTTTTCTTTCAGAATTCTGAGTGTCCCCCAAACACTCTGTATCTAACGAAAACATTTAGAGGCCTTGTCACTCCAGTGAAATCCAAATTTTAAATAATTAACATGATATTTTTGCACCATATTTGCATGATATTTTTTTTTCTTTGCAGATGTTTTTACAACAGTAACAAGTGGTTGCAGGTAATTCATCCATTTGGTCTTTATACCATATCTTCAAGACTAATTTTATCACAATGACCATTGTACCTGCATTTCTAATACTATTTTTAGCATTATGTCTCAGAAGACTTATTTTTAAAGCACTGATCCATGATAGGCTCAGGAGAAAAGAAATTCATGGTGTGTATAATCTCAATTGCAATTTATAACTGGTATTTTGCATATTAAAATGATACACAGGTGCATCACTGAAAAGAACATCATAATAACAGAAAGATTCAGTTTATGAAAATCTATCTTAGGGACCACTCAATCTGTATTATACTTATACTCTAAAAGCTTAACGACTAAGAGTTTCAATAGGTATACCATAAAATTCATGTGGCCTATGTGGGTTGCCTACTGTGATCACTATTTTAGACTCATTTCATGCAAAAATATTCTGAAACCATAGATTTGACTTAAACTTAAACTTTTAAAAATACACGTCAAGTAAGTAACTTTTGAAAAAGTTTGACTACCACATGCATTCCCTTAAATCCCATGCTTTGCATGTTATACATTTAGAAACGTCATATACTGTTTAAAACTGTATGTGATGAATCAGATTTTTTGTGATTAATTTCACCTCTAACACTTATTAACTGCAGGACATGGAACAAGTTACATAACTTCTCTAACCTTCAGGTTTGTTTTACCCATAAAGGGAACAATATTAGTACTTTCACTGCAGAGTTACTGTGAAGGTTAGATGAAATTATTCACGCATAGTACCTGGAAGATAATAAATCTTAACCATTATAACGGCATACACTAGATTTCATAGTTAAAAGTAGCTTTCTAAAAGATTTTTTTTGTTGTTAACTAAGAGAATTAGTATGAGAATTTGTATTTGCATATTAATCCATCAGTTCTAGTCTCTAGGTCATTAAGCAAGAGCAAAAGAGACATATTATATAACATTTGACTCTGAACTATGACCCATATAAACTAGGCTGATCCTATCATAAAAGGCTGCTACAGTTACGTAGCTCAGTTCACAGGTTTTAACTCAAGGTATGCTTTTAGAACATTAGGTCACACTCAGTTACAACCACCCAACCTCGGTAAGTTGGATAATATATGTCACTATCATTTGTTTGAAAGTTACAGTAGTTGTTATCATTTTCAAAATGTGAAAGAGCTGCCATTTTGACCCTGAAAAGTGAAAGAATATTTGGTAGGCCAAGCTTGAATTAAAGCTTGAAAATTTCCCCAAATTTGAAACCAAAGTATTTTTGTTTTAAAATTATTTTAGAACACTTGAGGCACCTGGATGGCTTAGTCAGTTAAGTGTCTGACACTTGACTTTGGCTCAGGTCATGATCTTACAGTTTGTGGGTTCAAGCCCCACATCAGGCTCAGAGCACAGAGCCTGTTTGGGATTCTCTTCCTCTCCCTCTCTCTGCCCCCTTCCTGCTCATGCTCTTTGTCTCTCTCTCTCTCAAAGTAAATAAAATTTAAAAAGAAATAAAAGTATTTGAAACACTTAAAATTAATTTTAAAACATTTCTACATGTCTAAAATGTTTATTTAAAATTTTTTTCAGGAGCAAAAAAAGAAACATTAAAAGTGCTAAATTCATAGTGGCTGAATTAACTTCACTCCATTATTAAGAAATATTATCATAATGGGGTTATAATATACTTTAAAATACTCTGTCATAAACTTCTATTTTTCATTCATTAAAAAAATTCATGTGGTAGTTATTTGACTGGACAATGGAGAAATATAGTAAACAAAGAAGACAGGTACTTGCCCTCAATGAACTCATCTTTGAGACTGTCTCTAGTCACCTGATAAGAGGATTTCAACAGTTTGGAAAAATAAAATCATATAGAGGTAACTTTTTAATAGTTTAAATGCTAATAAACTTTTTTTTTTTTTTAATAGTTTATTGTCAAGTTGGTTTCCATATAACACCCAGTGCTCATCCCCACAAGTGCCCTCCTCCATGCCCATCCCCCCTCCCCCCACATCCATCAGTCCTCAGTTTTTGTCAGCATTCAAGAGTCTCTCATGGTTTGCTTCTCTCCCTTTCCCCCACCATTTCCGCCCTTCTTCTCCCCCTTGTTCCTCCGTCAAGTTCCTCCTAATCCTCCTATACGTGCAAACATATGATATTTGTCCTTCTCTGCCTGACTTATTTCGCTCAGCATAACACCCTCAAGGTCCATCCATGTTGCTACACATGGCCAGATTTCATTGTTTCTCATTGCCATGTAGTATTCCATGGTATAGATAAACCACATCTTCTTGATCCATTCATCTGTTGATGGACACTTAGGCTAAATGCTAATAAACTTTTGAGTCCTGTGGATTCAGTGTCTTTCATCTTACAAACATAAACCAATTTTGTAGCTAATACCAAAGAAGCTGCAAAAAACCTTCAGATTTTACAAATAATTTCCTCCTTCCTGAAAATAAATGAATAGTTTTATGTCACAATTTTATTTTCCTGCAGATTTTAAAAACTGTTTTTTAATATTTATTTATTTTTGAGAGAGAGAGACAAGAGTGTGAGCAAGGGAGGGGCAGAGAGAGAGGTGGACACAGAATCCGAAGTAGGCTCCAGGCTTTAAGCCATCAGCACAGAGCCAGACGCAAGGCTTAAACCCATGAACTGTGAGATCATGAACTGAGCCAAAGTCAGACGCTTAACTGACTAAGCTACCCAGGCGCTCCCAGATTTTTTTTTAATCAACAGTATCCCATCACTAGTATTCAATAAACATTGGAAGGAGAAATATGGAGCACATTGTGGCAGAGAAGACAACAAATTAATTATGAAAAATGATAGAAAGTTAAGAGGCTGAGTTTTGGTTCCATGGAATACAATGATATAGAATAATCATCTCTTAGTGGCATTTTACAAAACCAGGACATATCTGAAAGGGCACAAAACGATTCTATTATTATGTTTACTACAGTCCATTTTTATGGCAGTGGGACTCTCAGGGGCCAGAAAGCTCTATTTTATGATTTGTAAAGACATCATCTTTGAACCAGTACTGTTGGCCACGTTTAGTTTTGATAGTCAAATACAGATGTACAATTTCTATTTGCTCTATTTGAAGTGCCTTAAATGTTTTACTTGGCCAAGTATGGGGACAAATGGCATTATGGATAAGGCCTCTTCTAACAGCAATAAACAAATTTAACTAAACAGAAAGTCAAAAAATTTCTGAATATCCCTTTAATTGAAAATTTGCTGTGCCTTCTGATTTATTTGGTATTGCCTTACAAAATAAAAATCCCTACTTCATTAAGTAAAAGTAAAACTTCTAAAATATTATTGGAAGAAATGACTTGGGAAAAAATTAAGTTCCTTGTACAAATCCATTAAGCAAGGAGGGTTAGTGCAGTAATTGTCCACCTTGGCTTCATAATAGACTACAAAGCCTTAAAAAAATGAAAATAAAAAATAAACGTGATGCTGGTCCCAGCCCAGAACAACAAACTCAGAACTTCTTAGCGGGGCCCAGGTGTATTTTAAATGTTTCTCAGCTGAGTGTAACGTATATCAAGTGTCGCTCACCCCCGTGTTAGAAAAATCGTGCAGAAGGGGAAGCAAGGTAAGCACAAGGTAATGTGACTGCATTAGATCACTGGTATCACATAGAAATGTACAGTGAGTAATTTTAAATGCTTTCATGTCTACATTATACAAAAGTAAAGCCAAATGGGTGAAATTGACTTTAATAAATTTTATTTAACTTGGGGCACCTGGGTGACTCAGTCAGTTAAGCGACTGGCTACGGCTCAGGTCATGATTTCACTGTTGGTGAGTTTGAGCCCTGTGTCGGGCTCTGTGCTGACAGTGCAGAGCCTGGAGCCTGCTTCGGATTCTGTATCTCCTCTCTCTCTGTACCCCCTGGTTCATGCTCTGTTTCTCTCTCAAAAATAAAAAATACACATTAAAATTTTTAAAAATTTTTAACCCACTATAATCAAAATATTATTTCATGCCATGAATAACATTACTAATAAGCTATTTTACTTTTTTGTAGTAAATCTTCAAAATATGAGTATTTTATTCTTATACTTTAGTTCAGAATAAGTGTACAGTAAGTACTCAAGAGCCTGGTGTGCTCTGCGATGTATGACTTGTAAAACCCTAACCCTCATTGAAAAATACTTACTTTTAATTATATGATGAAAGGTTATGGGCATTCACAAACAATAAAATACTGAGGCATAATTTTAAGGAATTATATTCTATAGATAAATTAGGAATGTAAACTCCCACTCCCCCTTCAAAATGGGTGCATAATATAAATTTTGTATAATGTTTACTTATTTATTTTGAGAGAGAGAGAGAGAGAAAGAGCTCACAGCTGGGAATGGGTAGAGAGAGAAGGAAAGAGAATCCTAAGCAGGCTCTGTGCTGATAGCCCCAATGCGGGGCTCAAACTCACAAACTGTGAGATCATGACCTGAGCTGAAACCAAGAGTTGGATGCTTAACCAACTTGGATTGAGCTACCCAGGAACCCTAGGTACATATTTCTATATGCCTTTATAATTGTTTATATGGTATAGCACGGAATAAGACTGACTGGGTTTGTATTCTGGCCTCACTACATTCTATCTAGGTCACAATAGAAAAGCTCTCCATACCTCAGCTTTTTCATCTATAAAATGAGACTGAAACCAATATATACATTACAGAGATATTATGATGATTTAATGAAATTTACAAATAAACCATTCAATAAGGGGTAGTATTAATATTTTAATAATTTCACCATTTTATTAGTATTGTTCATTATTTTAACACTTGTGTGTCATTCTACACTATGGACATAGCCAACTTAATTTACCAATTTTCTGTTAGTGACATTTGGGTTGTTTCTAATCTTTTTGTTTTTTTTTTTAAAATTTTTAATGTTTTATTTATTTCTGAGAAAGAGAGACAGCGTGAGCAGGGGAGGGTCAGAGAGAGAGGGAGATAGAGAATCTGAAGCAGGCTCCAGGCTCTGAGCTGTCAGCACAGAGCCCGACACGGGGCTCGAACCCATGAACCGTGAGATCATGACCTGAGCCGAAGTCGGACGCTTAACCAACTGAGCCACCCAGGCGCCCCGGGTTGTTTCTAATCTTGGATATTATAAAAATGCTCCAGTGCATATCATTGGGTGTGCATCATTTTGCACATTAACCTGTATATACAGATGATAAATAAGTACTGAGAAGTGGAGTTTCTAGGTCAAATTTTATATGTTTTTTACATTTTAACGTATGTTGCCAAGTTGCTCTTCACGGAGGTTCTGCCAATTTACACACTCACAACAATATATGTCAATGTCCATTTCTCCTTTCACAGGAAGTTAGCAGCTAAAGGTGTTTTTTAAATGACACGTTGAAAAGCAGCCTGACTTAAGAAACATTTCTGAGCTTGACTAAAGAAAGCATATTGAACTGACTTTGAAAGAAAAAATTCATCAAATAATTGATTTTAGAGTTTTAAAATGTAGATCTTGGAAGTCTTAGAACTCAAAGAAAAGATACAATATAGGAGAAAAACAAGAAAAGATACCATCACTTAATTTCTCCAATATTTTCTTCTATCTGAACGGAGAGGTCTAATATTTCAATGTCTCACGATAATTAACAAGTTAATTTCACTAATTTATCACTTTAGAAAGTTTAATTATTTCTATAGATCATTTGAATCACTTTACATTCAATTAGGAAATTAAAGTAGTGGACCTATGGTATTACAATTTAATTTATACGTTATGGTTTTATAACTAGCTCATATTATTAAAATAACTTGTTTCAAAATTAGACTTCTTGACTACCGATCCATGAATTACTACAGCCTATGATTATAAAGGACTAATGATAAAGCTCCTGGGAGACCCCTTTGTCCTTATTCTAGTTAGGCCCATTACCCCTGGGTCGGGGCATGAGCTGTGCCAAAGGAGTGTGCTGCCTAGGGCTTCCTTCTCATTAGCAAGAACAAGAAAAAATAGGAGGTCCCAGAAATTTTCTGTCAAGGTGGTAGCATGTACTCACAGTTAAGCAAATTGAGTGAACCTGACAATACAATACCTAGGAAGACAAATTTTTTAAAGGTAGTGATTATGCTTTAGAACAACCGGGGATAAAGATTTTCTTCTTTTTTTCTTTCCTTTTTTCTTCCATTTGTCACCACTGAAGCTCTGAACACCTGCTTTCTCTCCTGGCCTTGTTACTTTCAATACAAAAAGAGATTCTTGTTGAGCAGTGAGAGGTTAAGTGCCCAGAGATATTGCACCAAAGGATAATATTATAGAGGAGAAAATCAGCTATAGAATAGCTTCGCTTGGGGGGCTATTGTTTAGGGGAGGTTTCATCTTGAAATTTTTCCCAAATATCATCTTTGAAGGAAAAATAAAGAGACAACAAGTCAGCACTGTGAATGAAATCCTTCTCTGTGAATGAAACCCCTTCTTTGGGGGTCTTTTTTCCTTTATGATTAATATTAGTCTTTTCATCTCATGAGTTCTTCCTGAATAAGATCGATGGATGGATGGATGGATGGATGGATGGATGGATGGATGGATGGATAAAGAAATAACAAATAAATATGGATAGGTATGAGCTAATGATAAAGGGAGGGAGCTTGAAAATAAAAGAAGATAAGAAAAACTTTCAGGGAAATAATACCTGAAGTGAAAGATGGGAAACCAGACGACTACCTGAAAAATAAAGCACACTGTGATATTTATAAGTTTGGAGTCTCAAATAATGAATAACAATAAAACTACCCATGTCATATGCCTTGTAGGGGTAATCAGTGTGTTCATTTCTAGAGTGATAACACTAAGCAATATTCTACCTTTTTCATAATCCCCCTCTTCATACCTTGAAATAAAATGGGGGAAACATTGGTAGACAACCCATCAAATTGTAAAAGGGGTATATGTGACAAAAAAATTTATCATGATCAACTTCACTAAGAGAAATTAAAATATTGGACTAGCTTTTTTATATTTTATGTCTTAGCTTCAATCATGTCCATATTCTCTACTTCCGTATTCATTTCTGTAGGAATAAAAATAGGAAAACATATTCCAAAATACATTCCAAAATTTGGTAAAATATTAGTTTCTTATATTCTATGTACAGCATTAAGGTTTTATTGCTTTATAATAAAAAGAAAAGTCATGAGTCTTTAATGTGTCTTTTTCTTAGGTGCGATTATACCAGAACACCAGACCAAAAATGATTTCCCTTTAAGTTATAACTAAGGTGCAAAAATTCTACATGAGAAAATTAACTTGATACCAAAAAAAATTTCTGTGTGTTTACCTATGTAAACTCAAATAGCCAAATGAGGAAACAGGAAGAAAAAAAGGAAATGGGTTTTATAGCTGCTGTAAGTCAAAGCATTCTCAACTCTGCACAAAACAAATCCCCAAACTGTACTACTTTATGGTACAGCATCAAGTATCAAGTGTAAGCAAATGCTTGATCTATTCCTTGATACTGTATTTTCACCTTGTGCTATATATAAAATCCTAACTCTTATAAGTGACATGACTCAAGTGCTTTCTCTACTGTGTGATTTCACTGGTGCCCTCTCACAATCCGACATCTCTATGCTGTGTCTCATGGGTGCCAAGAGAAAAGACAAGCCAAAGAGGTTCACCCAGTTAAAAAAAAAAATTAGGGCGCCTGGGTGGCTCAGTCGGTTAAGCATTCGACTTCGGTTCAGGTCATGATCTCATGGTTCCTGAGTTCAAACCCCGCATCGGGCTCTATGCCGACAGCTCAGAGCCTGAAGCCTCTTTCAGATTCTTTGTCTCCCTCTCTCTTTGCCCGTCCCCCGCTTGTACTCTGTCTCTCTCTCAAAAATAAATAAAACATTAAACAAATTTTTAAAAAGTGAACGATATTTGTGTGCATTAAAATTCAGAATAGGCCACAGCACCACATTTGAAGAGACAAAGTTGTAGATAATGTGAAATACAGATAGCAAAGAACTTGTCTATCCACTGGATAAAATAATGTTGAGGTAGTTGTTTCTTATTTAAAGTGATTGAAATCATTGGCTCCTGTGGAGAAACTTAACCACTCTGGTAATGCTTTTAATAAAGGAAGAGAAATCAAAATTGAAAATCAGAGTGTAAGAAAGGAGAACTCAAAACATGGATTTGAGGGTTTGCATTTCTGAGTTTCCAGCAAGGAGTACTGATTTCAAAGGCAGTGGCGCAGAGCGTGTAGCAGGTGTGATGCTGATGACATTTACCATCACTTTTCCAGAGTCTGCTGCTGATATCGCTTTTGTCGATGCACATAGCATACTCTATTTCCTCATTTAGCAAGAGAGAGTATTTGATTGGGTGGTTTCTAGAATCTTCTCCAGCCCTCATATTCTTAACCTTACACAATTTCTTCAGGGTAGTGACAGCATGTGAAGAGATGTGAGTAGAGGGAAACTCCCTTCTGTTGACTACTTATTTACATAAGCTCATTCCATCTGCCAAACCACACTTACACAATACAGTCCTTCTTCTCTTTTTGCCAGATAAAGATGTGATGCCGAGAAGGGGAATAGCTTTCCTCACACAGCTGAAGGGAACAGGAGAGATGGGAGTCAAATCAGGGACCTGTGGACCTAAGTGCTAGCTCTTTCCACACAACACAGTGCTTGACGTTTTATTTGACTTTGCCCTGAACAGTCTTTGAAGATCTGATTTGAACATTTTTTAGATTAACAGAAACTCTTCTTCAAAACTCTACTGTTCTCCCTTTGTTGCTGTTGAGCCCTCTGTGAGATGTTCTGCTTTTCTGAGACCAGTATTTATGTAAGCCATGGACTGCATGTTTCCTCAAAGACAAGTTTCTTGGGGCGCCTGGGTGGCTCAGTCGGTTAAAGCGTCCAACTTCGGCTCAGGTCATGATCTCACAGTTCATGGGTTTGAGCCCCGTGTCAGGCTCTGTGCTGACAGCTCAGAGCCTGGAGCCTGCTTCAGATTCTCTATCTCCCTCTCTCTCTGATCCTCCCCTGCTCACACTGTCTCTCTCTCTCTCTCTCTGTCTGTCTCACAAAAAATAAAAGCATAAATTTTTTTTAAAAAGACAAATTTCTCCACAAAAAGAGCTGAAAATATTACTTTAAGAAATCTATAGGTTCCTTCAAGAAAGTGAATAAATATGCGTATACCTGCTTTTGCTTTTTACTTTTATGTAAAAACAATACTGTGAGTTTCCTACAAATTAGGGTGGATTTTTGCAAGCCAGAGTATGACTGGCAAAGGGAAAAGCCATGCAAGTAGCCCCTGTTACAAAGCTGTACTCCTCCCCGACTGGGCACCGAGATGGAGCTCAACACCAGGGGGTAATCAGCCCACCTGCCAAATATCTGTAATCAAATTCATCTGGGTTGGAAAAAGAAAAACCGGTCAGTCCTCAGGTACCATGCTAGACACTGGTGTGAACTCAGCAGGAACTTAGAATATAAAGCTGGATCATCCAGTAGAGTCCCCACTAGTTTCATGTGGTTATTTAAATATAAATTAATTAAAATTTAATGCAATTTTTGGGGGTGCCTGGGTGCTCAGTCAGTTGAGTGTCCAACTCTTGATTTCATGGGTCGGGTCATGATCCCGGGGTCTTGGGATTGAGTCCCATGTCAGGCTCTGTGCTGGGCATGGAGGCTGCTTAAGATTCTTCTCTCTCCCTCTGTCCCTCTGCCCTGCTCTCTCTTTCTCAAAAATAAATATAAAAAGAAAATGTAATGCAAGTTTTAAACCTGTTTGTTTATATATTTTGAGAAAGAGAGAGAGAGAGAGTGCATACAAGTGGGGGAGGGGCAGGCGGGGGGAGAAGGAGAGGAAACAAACTCTGTGCTGACACTGAAGATCAGAGCGGCTCTCAATCCCATGACCCTGGGATCATGACCTGAGCTGAAATCAAGAGTTAGCTACTTAACTGACTGAGCCACCCAGGTGTCCCCCTCCTTTTTTTTTTTTTTTTGGAGAGGGAGAGAAGCCCAAGCAGGAAAGAGAGGCAGAGGGAGAGAGAGATAGAGAGACAGAGATAGAGAGGGAGAGATACAGAGAGACAGAGAGAGAATCGCAAGCAGGTTCCACGCTTAGCACAGAACCTGGCACAGAGCACCCCGGGATCATGACCTAAGCCTCAATCAAGAATCCAGAATCCAATGCTCAACCAACTGAGCCACAAAGACACCCCAAAACTGAAAATTAGAGAGTAAGAAAGGAGAACTCGAAACATGAATTTGAGGGTTTGCATTGCTGAGCTTGCAGCAGTAAGTATTGATTTCAAAGGTAGTGGCACAGAGTGTGTAGCAGGTGTGATTTGACTTGAAGATTGTGTAGATAATATGTATCAAGCCTATTGTGTGTTGAGAACATTACATGCATTCTTACTTGATAAAATTTCTCACAACTATAAAGTATAAATGATCTAGTTTATATATGAGAAATCTGAGGCATGTAGAGATTATGCAACTTGTCCAAGATACTTAAGCTGGATCTATCTGAAACCAAGGACTGCACCTATTAAAACGATAAAATATGACTTCCTTTAGGAAGAAACCTCTGTCAGCATCCCAGTCCTACATAATTCCACAAAAGGAAAGCATTTGGTTTCACTAGTGTTATATCAACCTGAAGAAGATACAGGTTTTTACTGACTGCGATTTTAAAAGGTCAGGGAGCATGGGGGTGAATATTGTAGTCTAAATTAAAACAATATCACACTAAAACTCAAGAAAGTTGGTTTGCAGCCTGGTCACTGTTATTGCTTAGCCAGGCACATTTTCTCAGCACAGTCATGCCCCTCTGTAACATCTTCCCGTGCCATACAATGGGATAACACATCCATTCTATCTTTCAGAGTTATTGTGGTAATAAATGAGTGAGCATGCACACCAATGCATGGAGATAATAGAAATATTTAGGCCAATGATATCTAGAAGCCATTTCAAAAGCTGACCTAGCAAATTATATAATAGCTTCAAATACAGAGACAATTTAATCATAGGTCAGCCCCTCTCCAGAACATTCTGCCTTACTTGGCACTTTTGTTCTTTTCATACTAAATCTAAAGGGTGCCTAAATGGTCAGTTAATGTTTCCAAGCAACCCTGTTTCTTTAATCTAGAAATAGCAATACTAATAGGCGCCACCACGTAGGTAATATTCGTCAGAAGGTCTAACAATTTCAAATATTTTTATGTGGAAAAAGTCTACTGAAAGAATTGGAAGGACGAATTCTTACAAAACGTATGTGGCTTTCATTTTCGGCACTTCCTATTTTCATTTAATATTTTCTCACGGGACTTACACACTTCTGCTTCTAAATGAACAGTTGAAACCTTAAGTAAACTTGCAAGGGGACCATTTCTTATTTTGCCCAAACTGACTTATTCATCTCTAGTTTCATTTCTGAGTCAGTATAATCGGTTCTGAAGGAGATTTTATAGTGAGGAGCTAGGGGGAGGAGATTTACTTTGTTCTATAAAATAGCAGCTTTCTGATTCATAATGCATTTTACATGGAGATTCTTTTGAATGATTTCTTTCTCTAGAAGTACAGTCTTACAAAGTCGTGAAGCATGTGACTTGCTTTTGTCCCCTACTGGGCGTTATCATCTTCCTGCTTCCGCCATGACATTACCATTCTCCCAGCAGTATCTTACTCACTTCATTTAGCATTTCCTTACACCAAGTTCTTTTTGTCCTCAGGGTCCTTAGGAGAGAGCCACATCTACTTTATAGAAGAGAAATATAAGGAATATAGACATCTTGCCACCTGCCGAGGGTGGTTAAGCTGGGTCTGTCTAAAGTCGAAGACTATGCAGAAGAGAAAGTCACATTTCTCACTTTTAGCCTTATCTAGGCTGCCCCAGTTTGGTCTTTATTGCCTCAAAATTCAGCTAATCTAGACCCAGTGTAGCTCCCTTCTGAGCCACTACACATCTTTTCATGCCTTTACCCACAAACTCGTCCTTACTACCATTCCTCTCCCCCGCCCCCTGCCACTCCAAGCCCTGAATGGAATTTTTTTCTCTCTCCTGAACGTTTATACCAGGGATTCTCACCCTGACCGAATATTAAACTCACTTTGGTGGATTTTAAATCATATAAATGCCTGGGCTTGACCTCAGACCGGTCATATAAGACTTCTTGGGGTGATGGGGCGCCTGGGTGGCTTAGTCGGTTAAGCGTCCGACTTTCGCTTAGGTCATGATCTCGCGGTTCGTGGGTTCGAGCCCCGCGTCGGGCTCTGTGCTGACTGCCAGCTCAGAGCCTGGAGCCTGTTTCAGTCTGTGACTCCCTTTCTCTCTGACCCTCCCCTGTTCACGCTTTCTCTCTCTCTCTCCTAGAAATAAGTAAAACATTAAAAAAAAAAACATTAAAAAAAAAAAAAGACTTCTTGGGGTGGGACCTGGGCATTTGCTATTTCAATATGCCACCAGGGTTGAGAATGACCAGCTTAAATCTACACATTATTTACATACCATTTTATTTTTTTAATGTTTATTTTAGAGACAGAGAGAGAGAGAGAACAGGGGAGAGGCAGAGAGAGAGGGAGACAGAGGATCTGAAGCTGGCTCTGCCCTGATAGCAGTGAACCTATGCAGGGCTCAAACCCACAAACCAACTGTGAGATAATTACCTGAGCTGAAGTCTGATGCTTTAACTGACTGAGCCACCCAGATGCCCCTTTAAAAACTTAAATCCCAGTTCCTGAACTATATCAACCCATTTGGCTCTTATTATCCTCTGAATGCCTACCATGTTGTGCCCTATATTTTTATTATCATATATAATTATTTTGGATTTTTTTCATCATTAATTTAATGAGCACTTGAGTACCTAGTGAGTGCCTATTACTTGCAAAACCTTATGTCTGTCATATATATGATTTTTCTTTTCAACTAATTAAAACAAACTTGAAGACATAACTTATGTCATATTTTTCTAACCCAAATGGATCTATTGCCATTATAAAGCTCATTTTAATATCTCAATAAATACTTTTTGGTGAAATGCTATAGTTTTAGATTTTGTTCTTTTAGCAGCAAATATTTGTTGAATTCCTAATTATGTAGAAGATACTTTGATAAAATTTTTAGTTTTAAAGAATAATCTTTACCTTGCCTGTCTATAAGCACCCTTATTTACTTCTTTATGGTTTTCTGTTTTAATGTTTTGAAGTGATTTGCGGTCTTTTAAAATCTATATTGGACAATGCATCATAATAACTAAATGTATTCAATCTTTTTCTATGTCAGACATTTTTCTGAGTTCTTTGCATTTATTCATTTTTCCAATAGCCCAAACTTGTGAGATAGTACCTTCACAAGGGGTACTTTCTGAGAGGGGAAATAACTTTTCCCAAGATTATTTAGACAGTAAGAAGCAAACCTGGGACTCCAAGCCAGACTTCAGAGCCTACCACTTTGCCCTCAGGAAAGAGACAGTTTTCTGAAGAGACAGATTTAAAGTAATTGATATTCCTTCAATTCATGGAACATAGCGACAGTGTCTTTAGATCTTTGGGCTATGCATGGTTATCAACTTGCCAAAAGAATTCGAAAATAATTGTAAAGCAAAACCTACCATTACTGGTACTAAAAGTAGTTCTCACTCAAATGTCACTGATACCACTAAAATATTTTGCAGAGAAAAGATCTAAGAAATCTCAATAACCAGTAAGAATAGACAATGTGTTTTAAATCTTTGTCACTTGAGATTATTAAAGAATATTTTGAATCTCTACAATGCTCCCCAGATGAGGTTAGCATTTTTTAGTAGCTGCGAACAAACTTCTCCCTTCTAACTTCACATTTCATTTTTTTCAAAGAGGAAAAAAACAAAGGTTTCAGTTACTAAAGTAAACAGTCTATAAATGTACATCCTGTCTAAAGAGGCAGAGAATATGAAACCAGAGGATTCTCAAAATTCAAGAAAGGCTGAAATTCATCACGAACTTACAAATGTCTTTGTTCTTCGAGACATTTTCCTTCACCTGGCCCCATCATTTTTCTCCTTCCCATTTTCCTCCTTTTCCATAATTCATTGACGTTTCTATTTCTCTTTTATCTATGATTCATTTTTGAAGCTCTTTGCAACTGTGAACAAAATTCTTTTAGCCATGTATCTTAAGATATTACAGGAAAATTTCAAAATAATAAATGCTCGTCTCCTTTCCTCATGTATCTGCCTTCTTCATCCATCCTACTCTGCCCATCTTCTCTCTCTTGTCCATCTCTGCACAATGACAGTCTCCACATCTCACTCAAACCCATCTCTTTATTAGAAACATCTAACGTGTGAGGAGTTAGGAATTAGGTGCTTCTTCCTCACTGCAATGTTAATGTTATTCAAAGCCCAATATTTACTTAATAAATTTATTATCAAGCTTCCTGCCAGGCACATTTAAGGTACAAGTTAAGGTGATATAAATGGTAAAATCTGATATTTAGGCAGAATTGAGAATTGAATCAACAGTGAGAGGGAAGAAGACAAGTAATATGAAAACTCTCAGACATGTCTACCAAGCTATGTATCAAATGGACATGAACATTTGGACTGAATTGTCTATAAGAGGCCAGGTGTGTCTACTGGGTCTAATTAATCCTGCCTAGAAAATACTAAAACAATTGATATCAGCCAAGAAAAGCCATCTTCTTCTTGGACCCTATGAACTGGCTGTTTAAAACATCCCTACCTAAATGTGGCTTGCTTGTGGTAACTCATCCTATCCAGAAACCCAATCAACAGTTTTACACACCAGATGTAAGAAAATAGATAGTAAACATTCATGGTAAATAATAAGTAGCACATTTTCTACTCTTGTGTTGTGGTCAGAGACAAAAGATGTTGATTACTAAGCCACAGGCAAAGCAGGTACTTCTATCTTCCCAAATAAGCATAAAGTTCATGGTGTGTGTGTGTGTGTGTGTGTGTGTGTGTGTGTGTGTGTGTGTACGTGCGTGTATGTGTGTGTGTGATTGGTAGAATGAGTAGTATTGTTATTTTTGTCTAAAGGGCTCGAGGATCTTTGAAAGATAATATCAAAACTGCTGGACATAAAAATGGAAATATAATTGAGAAATGAGAACACTCAGTAAGAAGTACATTCATGTATATTTACTTCACAAATATTTATCGGGCACTTAATTTGTGATTTACAACACACTGTTAGGTTCTAAAATCAAGTTGTCCTGAGTTCCTCTCTTCAGTTCTATGAACTGCTAACTATAATAAAATGAATAAATCCTTTGCAACATTAGCTCAATAATCTCTTTGCAGGGTGAAATTGTATTTATATTTTACTTATCCAGGGAGGTAATAAACTTTCTATAATCTAATGAAAATTTGGAACAATATTGCTCACAGCTGTCAAGAGATGGATAAAACTAGAAATAAATCCATAATTGATCATCTTTTAACTGGTATATTTATATCACAAACAGGCACTAGCATTGCCCTTTATCAACACTCACAGGCCAACTCTCATTATAAACCGAGGAAATGTCAAGACTTGTGTTTTTCCTTGCAGATCCCATTTCGTCAACATATCTCAACTGTTTTAACATATGCTCTTCAAGATAAGAAAGCACACCACATTACAGATATGTATGTGTGTATCTCTCTCTCTCTAGATATATCTATAGAGAGAGAGAGAGAGAGAGAGAGATACATTCAGAATTGGTACCACAGCTTCAAACTGTCACTACAGCTCTCCAAACCACAAACAGTGCCTCTACTTTGCAGGGACAACAACTGAAGTATTTTAAGCAATTTTCGTGTACAATGGCTTCTTTTCTGTTGACAGTTACTCTGAGCCTCTGCCTTGGATTGAAGGTCAAGGAAACCGTGACTATGCTTTGTGCTCCTACTATGCTTTGTGCATTGGTTTCACAAGGAGTCCGGATACAAAGGCCCACACTTCACACTCGGACTTCAATCTACATTTTTAATTGTTTCAAAAGAGGTATTTACCTAAGCACACTGGTGCTTCTCAGTTTAAAACCCAGCACTCACCAAGGTATTCCGTATAATTTCCATCCCTTCACTGAAAAGAGTAAACGACTCCCTCTCACTCTCTCAAAAAATGTTCCCTGTCTTTAAAGTACACATTATCAGTGATTAATTTAAAAAGGAAAATGACCAAGATTTTTTTAAATCCCAAAATTTGTGGTTTTGTGATGGACAGAGCACAATTGTTGAGGTCAGGATAACCACAGTTTGGATACCATTTAGGGCCTATGTGGCCTTCCTCCCCACCCCACCTAGGACCTGTGTGTATGGCTTTGGGCAATTTACCTAATATCTCTGAGATTGAAGTTCTTCACCAATAAAATGGAGAGAATAAAGATCTCCCTCATACACTTGTGTGGGGTTTAAATGAGGTCAAATGTGTGGCATGCTGTGTACACTCAGTGAATATTAGCTCCCTTCCCTAGTGTGGGAAAGAAAGCCAACTAAGTTCAAAAGCTTTATTTATTATTGAACAAATTTTCTATTATTCTTAAGGAGAATTCACAAATTTAAATTATAATACACAGAAATAAAACTTCTGAGGCAATTTTTAGGACTCTCACTTTCTGACATAAGACATATAGTGATCACAGGGTGTTTGAGCAGCAATTCAAGAGGTAGGAATAGTTTAATTCTGAACACTCATTTACGTTCTATTATTCAAAGTTCAGTAAAGTGAGAAAAGTAAGTTACATACTAAGTATAACTACTGTCCTTTGAAACTCTGTTTTCCCTTATTGAGTCTTCACTTATAGCCAGAAAACTCTATTGTGTGCTCCCGAATTTGTGGAAAAGAATATAACACTTATTACCACTACCTAGAGCAGAATCAAAACTTTTTAACCTAAATTCTAGAAGACAGTGAAAAACATCTTGTAGTAATAAAGAATAGCCCTCAATTTCTTGTCAAAGAAGCTTAAACACCAAAATGTGATGATCTATACCTAGATAAACTCACAAACATACATCTTACTGAGGGCAATAGATATAGAGACTCAAATCTCCAGTTCTACAAGAGAACTTACAAGAATCACAAAAGTCATACTTACCACAAAACCCAGTTTGTAACCATGGCTAACCAAATACCACAGCAGCGGTGGAGTCAGTCAAAGATAACAAAGGGATCATTTGTGTGTCATGTGAAGAAGAGGGCTCCTGTTTGATGCCAACTTTCCCTTTATTGCCCGCTGGTTAGGTGCTCCATGGATACGGCCCAAGGAGAAGGGCAGCCATGATATGATTCTAACTCTTGGATCACACACAGAGTGACAACTGGAAGCTAAGGCTCCAGGTCCCTGAATGTACTGCAACCAAGCTACTGAAGTGTGGGTAATCTTTTTTGCACCCTTGACATCAAATTAATCAATGAAACCTGCTGAGATATGGCTGCTGGTCCTTTCCAAACTGGCACATGGACTCTGTAGTAATTTTCAATCCTAATTCTGCCACTTAGTTGTCTGGCTTAGGGTAAGCTACCTTCTCATCTGTAAACCAGGCATTATACAGGTCCCTACTATATAGGATTGTCAGGATTGTTAACTAAGTTAATATATTTGCACTTAAAACACTCGTTGGTCTGCAGTCTATTTCATAGACTTTCTTAAATAAAAATAATATATTTCTCACATAGAGAATTAAGATATTCATAAAAATAATCTCAGATTTATGTCAAAATCTTAGTCTTCAGCTAGGCAAGGAATCAGACAACCAAGTTTTTTAATGAGTGAAATATTATTTCACTTATTTAAGTAAAAGAATTAAATATCTAAAGGCATATATAAATGTCATATATTTAAAGGAAATATGAAAATATATAAATCACACATTATACATTATTTATTATCTAACATGTGAATGTTCAGGGTTCTACTTTTAAGTGTGATAAATTTCAAGATCAGATTTAGAAGTATTTAGTCTGTGTGTGTGTGTGTGTGTGTGTGTGTGTGTGTGTATAGTGTTTTCATATAGCTCATAACATTTCTGTCCTGAAATTAATTAGTTAGGAATATGATTGACTACTGTGAACATATTATCTACACTGCATTATTGTCAAGTAATCAAAATCTGATTTTACGAAGTTAGCTGTGCAAAGTAAAGTCACTGACTAAACAACCTCTATATATAGAAACAAGAATATGATGTGGTCTTAAATAATCACATTTGTGGTCTTCAGTCTGTTTGTTTGCTTGTTTTTAAAGTGTTTTATTTATTTTGAGAGAGAGAGAGAGAAAGCAGGGGAGGGGCAGAGAGAGAAAGAATCCCAAGCAGACTCTGTGCCATCAGCGCAGAGCCTGACTGCAGGGCTCAATCCCATAAACCCTGAAAGCATGACCTGAGCCAAAATCAAGAGCTGGACGTTCAACTGACTGAGCGACCCAGGTGCCCCACGTTTGTGGCCTTCAAATGCTGTTTTTTTCTTTTACATTTTGTTTTTGTGACAAGGTATATTTCCTTCATTCATTAAAAATATTGTAAGGGGATGATTTATAAGGAAACATAGGACTTAGGGTCTCATAATTTCTATTAGAACTTTCAGCAGGTCTTGTACATGTAAACTTCAAAATTCTTCACTCGTATTTGCAATTAGGAATACTGCAGAGCTGCTAAGTGGCTCCAGTTTTTCTCCTCTGTGAATGAACGTCATATTTCTATTGACAGACCTACTGATGGATATTTGAATATATATATTTAAAGCATCATGGGGTACTTTTTGTGTTTTTTTAAATATTATATTTGAAATTAGACAAGAAATTATAAAATATATAATTTAACCTAATAACCAATTGAACAATAAAAATAAGATATAATTGAGAAACAAAACAGATGAACATAAGAGAAGGAAAGGAAGAATAAAATAAGATACAAACACAGATGGAGGCAAACTCTTAAATACAGAGAACAAGCTAAAGGTTGCTGGAGGGGAGTTGGGTTGGGGATGGATTAAACGTTGATGGGCATTAAGGAGGATGCTTGTTGTGATGAACAACGGGTGTCATACGTAAGTGATGAATCACTAAATACTCCTGAAACCAATAATACACTATGTGTTAACTAATTTGAATTTAAGTAAAATCTTGGAAGAAAAAAAACACAAGATATCAAATCAATGATTATTTTACTTATGTGGGGATACAAATTCTACTCTCAAAAAATCTGTAGGGGGTGCCTGGGTGGCTCAGTCGGTTAAGCGTCCAACTTCGGCTCCCATCATGATCTCACATTTTGTGGGTTCGAGCCCCACATCAGGCTCTGTGCTGACACCTCAGAGACTGGAGCCTGCTTCAATTTCTGTGTCTCCCTCTCTCTCTGCCCCTCTCCCCTGATTGTGCTCTGTCCCTCTCTGTCTCTCAAAAATACATAAATGTTAAAAAAATTATTTTAATTGTGTAAGGTTATTTTTCTATCTCCTCTAATAAGAAATGTCTCCTGGGAATTATGACCCTCAATGTGGATAACACATTATTCATTAAAATACAGACACATACACATACACAGTAAGCATCCTATCTATTTCCTCCTCAGGCTGGCACTTTTTGCATAAGTTGAAAATGGTTCTTCAGCCATCAGAGCACTGTAATATTAGATTCAATATTGAATCCAGTTCAAAGTGGATTGAAACCCAAGCCCTTGGAGCACCTGTGTGGCTCCGTTGGTTAAGCGTCAAGCTTCGGCTCAGGTAAGGATATCACACCCCCAAATTCGAGCCCCGCTTCGGGCTCTGTGCTGACAGCTCAGAACCTGGAGCCTGTTTCAGATTATATATCTCCCTTTCTCTCTGCCCCTCCCCCTCTCACGCCCTGTCTCTCTCTCAAAAATAATAAAAAAAGGAAATCAAAGTTCTCAAATGACATATTTTGGGAACCATCAAAACGCTAACTTCAGGGGCACCTGGGTGGCACAGTCAGTTAAGCTCTAACTTTTGGTTTCGGCTCAGGTCATGACCTCGTGGTTTGTGAGTTTCACCCCACATCAGGCTCTGTGCTGACAGCGTGGAGCGTGCTTGGCATTCTGTCTCTTCCTCTCTCTCTGCCCCTCCCTGGTTTCCTTCTCTCTCTCTCTCTCAAAAATAAATAAACTTAAAAAAAAAAAAAGCTGACTTCATAGTTCAAATAGGAGATCACTGGGAGTAATGTGTACACAATGCACATATGCAGGCTTAGCCATATGCAAGGATAGGATTTTTGCACCTAAATTAGTCATTCACAGCTGAAGACTAAGACCAAACTTTTGTTTAAAACTAAGGCATAGGTTACAATCTGCTTTAGTATAATAAATAGCACAATAACAACTGCTTCATCGTAAGAAAATTCTGGGAAAATTGCACATAAATAGTATTTTCCAATAATCATAAAACTGTGGCAATAATCCAGGAGAAATTGGATGTGGCTGAACTTCTGTAATTGTATTGATATTAAAGAGAAGAGGACAGTTTTGAGACACTTTTGGTGTTAGAATGGACAGGTCCTGGTGGTCCTTTGGATGTAGGACGGAGGGAGGAATGAAAATAATGGTCTAGTTTCATGTCTGAGCGTATGGGTGGGTGATTGTACTATTTACTGAGATCAGGACCACAGGAAAAGATGCAGATCTAAAGCATGGAGAGAGGGAGAAGCCTGAAAAGATGAGCGTATTTGGGATATGTCTGAGGTATGCATGGAACATCCAAATGAGGATGCCCAGAAACTAATTTACACTGAAAGTATAAATTTGGAAGTATTACAACATATGTCATCATTGGAGCCGTGAGTGTGTATAATAAGATCGCTCCAGAAGATAACATAGATCAAGAAGAGGGAAAAGCATAGATAAATGGTTTGCTATACCATTAAAATGGTCCCTAAGAGGTATTTCCTTATTGAAACACTGAAATATTAAAATATATGTGAAGAGAGCATTGAGTGATATTGTTTAGCAATAATACTGTAAAGCTGGCAAGGCTATAAATTAATTTTTCTTTCTAACACCTTCGACATCCTTTTGTTACTCAAGTGTGGTTTGCTCAAGTTACCACACGTAACTCCCCGAGCTGTTGAGGCCAGCTGGTTTCACTTTATGCCACACAAACAACCATGTGGCGTGAGGTTAAATCCTCCTAACCACACATCTTATTTATTTGTGTTTTAGAAAACACAGACGTACAACTAAGCAATTTAATTAGAATTACAAAAATCTTCTAATTTCTCACAGATAAATTTCTTGTGTAAATGACGGATATCATACATATTTCACAATGGCTCAGTTTTCAACTTCCTCTCCAGTTTTTTTCCACATCAGAAAAGAAATAAGTGATTTGAGTTTTTGCTTTTTCCCAAGCTTTGTCTTTTTCTCTCTTGAGAGTCCAAGACTTCACTAATCAGAAGATCTTTATCTTTGTTCTTTGTCTGATCCTAATAGTTAGAAAGGACAGTCTATAATTTTTAAACTCTATATTGAACCTTACCAAAAAAGCAGGATTCCATGTATGTCCCATGAATTAATGTTGAATGAAACCAGTGTGCCACAAACAAAAGAATCCCAGGTCATACATGTTACTACACACCATAGTTAAATTGTTTTCTGAGATGATTAGCATTCTAATAGCTGCTATATACTATTATGAGATTGGCCCATTTTCTTTCAGTAAAATTTAAAAAACATATATTTTTTAAATTTTTTATAGTTTACTTATTTTTGAGACAGAGAGAGACAGAACATGAGTTGGGGGGTAGGTGGGCAGAGAGAGAGGAAAACACAGAATCTAATAGGCTCCAGGCTCTGAGCTGTCAGCACAGAGCCCAACACGGGGCTCGGACCCACAAACTACGAGATCATGACCTGAGCCAAAGTCGGACGCTTAACCGACTGAGCCACCCCGGCGCCTCTAAGAAAAAGTTTTAATGTTTATTTATTTTTGAGAGAGAGACAGAGTGAGAACAGGGAAAAGGGAGAGAGAGAGAGGGAGAGACAGTATCTGAAACAGGCTCCAGGCTCTGAGCTGTCAGCACAGAGCCCAAATGGAGCTCAAACTCAAAAACCATGAGATCATGACCTGAGCTGAAGTCGTATACTTAACTGACTGAGCCACTCAGGTGCCCTAAATTTTTTAATAGGGCAAGAAATCTGAGTTATCACATAATATCAAATACATGAATCATTCCTATTCTTGTTATTGAAGCCAGGGTTCCAAATTAATTTTTTAAATTATCTTTTGAGCCTGGTGACCTTATGAAAATACCTACTCCATATACATTATAAAACTCCCTGTTGGGAAGTCACTGAATCTTCCTTCTCACCCACAATATCGCCAACTTCTAGAATTTAAAATGTCTATAAATATCTATCAGAAAGTCAGATTGTTTCCAAAGAAAGGCTGTAATGAGGGCATAACGCTCATTCTCATGGTGTAAGTATAACACATTTCTGTGATCTTTGGTACCATGAGGTATTTTTCACTTACCCTGCACCTTTAAAAAAAAAAATGATGTGTACTCTCAGAATATTTAAGGCAGGAACTGACTCTGAAAGCCTTAGGTTGACGGTGGAATTAAGAAGTGTTTTCCTGGCTGATTTCCAAAAAAAAGTATAAAGCAAGGTTGAATATTTCAGGAATTGTCATTTGTTAATAGAGTGATATTCAGGCTCAGAAAAATAGTAAGGAAACTAATATTTTGTGTGATCCCCCAAAAAGAATCTAACTGCTTCTTCATCATCAAGTGATTTTTTTTCTAGAATGAAAACAAGAGAAAAGCACCATTATATACCCCTGCTGGTTTGACTGGTTTTCATGAGTATCGCCTTTCTATAAGGGAATGACGTATGCCTAGAGGAATAATGGAGATGGCTGAGATGGGTCTGATGTCTAGTATTTATAATCAGGACAAAACAAAGGCAATATTTTCTGTGTCCTATGTGTAAAATAATAAAAATTATTTGAATATATTTCCTTCCTTTTACCATAATCTTGAATATTGATGGGCTAATCTGTCACGAACACTGGGCCTCTAGGTTACGTCAGGAGTGCTTGTGCTGCATCTGCGGTATTGTCCTTAGCAGTCTACTTGTCAACCTTCCTTTGGACAAGGAGCCCCTCAAGGATAAGAATGGAAGCAGAATGAATCAATGTTCATCTATATAAACTCAGCATCTGAAAAAGTACCCAGCTCATAACAGGCAATAATAATGTTTGCAGATAAATGCACTAGCGATGCTAAATGGATCATGGAGCTATTAATTTAGAAAGAGAATAGGGAGGCAGTATGTAGATGCTAGAGCATGGTTCCTGGCACATCAACCATAGGTTTAGCCCTCAAATCCATCATTTAGTAGCCGTATAAATGGGGAAACTGTTTAGCTTTCCTGAACATCAGTCTTCTTTCTCTAAGAGGGGAGTGGTAATGCCTGCCTTTGAGGATTACCTGAGAAAATGTATATAAAGCAGTTATCACTGAATATGGCTGAGTAAAGCTTTCAACAAATGACAACACAAACAAAATGAGCTTAAATAAACAAATATTTCTAAAAGTAGTATTTTTTTCTTATTCATTGTTAAAAAGGAACTAGACTTTTGGTTCAAAATAATCAACGAAATACCTGTATTTATCTCACCTCTCTCCTCTGAACCCATTTCAATGACAGTAAAAACCGACAAAAAGAATAAATCTGTGACAGTGTTAAAAATAAACCTCAAGAGAATTAAAAAACTAGCCACAGTGGGAGAAAATATTTCCAAAGGACACATCGGAAGAACTGTTATCCAAAATATACAAAGAACTCTTAAATTCAACAAGAAGAAAACGAAGAAGCCAATTAAAGAATGATATAAACCTGAACAGACACCTCACCAAAGAAGATATATGGTTGGCAAGTAAGCATATGAAAAGATATTAAACATCATATGTCACTAGGGAATGTCAAAACAATGTGATACCACTACATAACTATTATAATGCTAAAATCCGAAACACTGACAACACTAAATGTTGGCAAGTACATAGAGCAATTCAAACTCTCAGTCATTGATGGTGGGAATGAAAAATGATACAGCCAGTTTGGTCATTTCTTATAAAATAGAACAGGCTATTAATATGTAATCGAGCAATCCTGTCCCTTAGTATTTACTCAAATAAACTGAAGGTTTGTGTCCACACAAAAACCTACACATACACACAGCTGTTTATAAAACTTTATTTATAATTGCTAAAACCTGGAAGCAATCAAGATGGCCTTTAGTAGGTGAATGAATAAACTGTGGTACATCCAGATAATAGAATATTATTCATTGAGAAAATGAAATAAGCAATTGAGCCATGAAAAGACATGAAGGAAACTCAGAAAGAAGTCCACATGAAAAGACGACATATTAAATGAGTCTAACTATACAACAATCTGGAAACGGTAAAGCTATGGAGACAATGAAAAGATTAGGAGTTGCCAGGGGTTAGGGAGAAAGGAGGGATGTATAGTCAGAACACAGATGATTTTTACGGCAATGAAACTGATGTATGATATCACAATGGTGGATACATACCATTATACATTTGTCAAAATCCATAAATCATACAATGTCAAGAGTGAACCCTGAGGTAAACTAGGAGCTTTATGTGTATTAGGTGGGTTCGTCAGTTATAACAAATGTATCACTGTAGTGAAGAATGTTGATAATGAGGTGAGGGAGTTTTGTATGTGTATGCGTGTGTAGTAGTGACATGGAACTCTGTGTAATTTCCACTCAATATTTTTGGGAAGCTAAAACTGCTCTAGAAAATAAAATTAATCAAAAACGAAAACAAATATTTTCTTATGTTTAATTAAAATATAAATACATGTGTTATTTTCCTCAAGAGCAAAACAGAAAGTCTTGGATATCCACATGAAACATCGTTTGCTATATTTATTGTTTGCTATTTTGACTTTGTTAAATAATCAGTCTGTTATCATATGATGACATTGAAGGCATCAATTCCAAATGCTGGACATTCTATAATTACTAGTTTCTTAACAAGTATCCTCATTGATTTCTAAATATTTCATCACATCCCCTTTCCTCTTTCTCTCTTGTGTTTTGAGGTAGTACAACTTCGAATATACACATCTAAGTGATAAATCTTTTTATAGCTTATAAAACATACTAAATATTATACCTTTATTAGTTCATATTCCCTGCAGTATAGAAACAGGAGTCTTATAAATCAATATATGTTTGTTAATGGTTTTCTTCTGTAAATTGCTATCTGCCTTAGGTTCCTATTTTATTGTTAAACACAAACAAAATACCTCAGACATGATTCAGAAGTATCAATGTATCACTGCAGATCTGTAGAAATTAATTTGTAGATTAACATTTATCATTTTTATTTCCATAGTAAAGCAATTAACCACTAATGGTAACCTAGTTTAAACCTTACTCATTAGACCATTTGTTACCTTCATTCTTATGGCTGACCCAAGATGGAAATTAAAATATTGATCTAATTTTTACTTCTTATCCTAAGTGTCTGGACACATATTTATAGCCCCAAATGGCACTGGATTTGAATCCTATAATTAAAATGTGTCCTTATGAAAATTTCCAGAGTGGTGTCATGTAACAAAAATATAACACAGAAGCACAAATAGAGAGAAATCTTGCATGAGAACAAGATAAAAAGAAATTCAAAAATCTTTTTCTTGTATTTCTCCAAGCTAAGTAAACACACACACACACACACACACACACGCACACACACGCGCATGCCAAAAATTGACATTAAATAAAAGAGATTAAAGTGGAAAAAGATGCATTCTTTAAAATAATACTTGGTACACAACTTTGTAAAGGATTGATTTGTCATGACATTGTAGGTTTCTTTATTCCAGTTTGCTAAATTTTCATGAGACAAGGGAGGCACAGGTGAGGATTACTGAGGTGGACAGGAAAAGGAGGGGCTGGTATTAATGTGCATAGATGGGGATGAGCTAGTACTTTAGATTAATCATAGTTTACAGGAAGGAAGAAAAAACTGGTATAAAATTCTTCTCTTACTTTTTGGTTCCACAGAATTCAAATTTCTGTTGCATAATGGTTTGAAATATGTAGGAAATACAAAATGTTTATAATCCTATGTAGATCTGTTGTCTATGCTCAGATTGTCTACAATGATGGATCAAGAAATTATATCAAAGTCTGAATAAATTACCTAAAAATATATAATGGCTATTCTCTGTTTCTTTAAGAACTTGGCTTTATCTACCTGACACCTCCCCCCCCTCCTTTCTTTTCTGGAACTCTACCCCAACTTCATCCTTAGGAATTCTTCTCAGTTACATCATTTGGACTGTGTACCACCAACCTGTGCACCCTCTCTTTTCCTGGCCTCAGTGGAATTCCTCACTGGGTCTAAATGCTACTTTCCCTTGGCCATGGTGATGTGTTTAGTGGTGAGGAATGTAACCAAAGCCAATTCTTCCCAAGAGTTTTGTCAGGGATATCTGCAAAGATATTGCATGATTTCAGAAATACACAAGCAACATATAAAGAACTGGTAAGTTATTTGAAAGGATATAAAGGCAGACTTAAATACATAGAAAAGTATACCATATTTCTGTAAAGGGTAGGAAGACTTAAAATTGATAAATTTCTCTACAAATTATACATGTTATTAATTTTAACCAAAATTTAAGAAAACATAGTATAAGAATATTCGGTTTATAAGAAAGGATAAATGTATCTGAATAATTTGGATGGAACAAATGAATTAGATTTAAGTGTAAAAAGGCTGGAAAAGACTAGGACCCTCAGGTGTGACTCTAGCCTTAAAGGGGAAAGTTATTTATGTTACCACAGATTTCTATATGGTGTGGTTTTCAGGAATGCACTGTGGACATAAATAAGGACTGGCTGTACTATCCCAGGATGTGACAATGGAATAAACAACACTTGAGTGAACACTCAAATGCACCCAGCAATCTGAACAGACTACTAATAATGAAACTGAATTAGTAATTTAAAAACAAATAAAGGTCCAGTACCAGAAGGCTTCACTGATAAATTCTACCAAAGAATTCAAAGAAGAAAGATAAATCTTCAAACTTTTCCAAAATATAGAAAAGGAAATACTTCCAAACTCATTTTATGAAGCCAGCATTATCCTGATACCAAAACCAGACAAGGACACCACAGGAACAGAAAATTACAGGGCAATATCCCCGGTGAACATAGATTCAAAAATCCTCAACAAAATGTTAGCAAACCAAATTCGACAATATATTAAAAGGGCCATACACAATGATCAAGTGCATTTATTCCAGGGATGTAAGAATGTTTCAACATCCACAAATCAATCAATGTGATACACCCATTAACAAAAGGAAGGGGGAAAAATTACATGATCATCACAATAAATGCAGAAAAAGCATTTGACAAAATTTAACACCAATTTGTGATAAAAAAAAAAAACCTAAAACTTCAACAAAATAGGTATAGAAAGAATGTAACTTAACCTAATAATGCCATATATGATAAGCCCACACCTAAATTCATAGTCAAGGATGAAAAGCTGAAAGATTTTTTTCTAAGATCAGGAATAGGAGAAGTATGTCCACTCTCTCCATTTTTATTCAACATAGTATTAGAAGTTCAGGCCAGGGCAGATAGGCAAGAAAAAGAAATAAATGACATTCAAATTGGTAAGAAAGAAGTAAAATGGTCACTTTTTGTGTATAACATGATAACATATACAGGAAACCTTAAAGACTCCTGAAAAAAAATGTTAGAACTAATAAATGCAGTAAATTTGCAGTATACAAAATCAATATATATACAGTATACAAAATCTGTTCCATTTCTATTCACTATAAAGAAATTGAAAAAAAACACAAATAAATGAAGAGATACTCTATACTCATGGGCTATAAGAATTAATGTTGTTAAAATGTCCACTACCCACAGCAATCTACAGAATCAATGCAATCCTTACTAATATTCCAATGACATTTTTCACAGAAACATAATGAATAATTCTAAAATTTGTATGGAGCCACAAAAGACCCCAAATAGCTGAAGTACTCTTGAGGAACAAGTACAAACCTAGAATCATGCTCCCTGATTTGAAAATCTATCACAAATCTATACTAATCAAAAGAGTACAGTACTGGCATAAAAACAGACACTTAGATCATGGAATAGAGTAGAGAGTCCAGAAATAAATCTATGACTAGATGGTTAACTCATTTATGACAAATTAGAAAAGAATATACAATGAGGAAAGAGCAGTCTTTTCAATAAATAGTACTGGAAAATTGAACAGTCACATGCAAAAGAATGAAACTAGATCACTATCTTATACCACATACAAAAATTAACTCAAAATGGATTAAAGACTTGAATGTAAGACCTGAAACCATAAAACTTATAGAAGAAAAAATAGGCAGTATGCTCCTTGCATTAGTCTTGATCATGATTTTTTGGATTTGGCATCAAAAGCAAAGGCAATAAAAGCAAAAACAAACAAACGGGGCTACATCAACTAAAAGGCTTGTGCATAACAAAGGAAACCATCAACAAAATAAAAAGGCAACCAATTGAAAGAAAGAAAATATTTGTGACTCATCTATCTAATAAGAGGCTAGTATCCAAAATATATAAAGAACTCATATCACTCAACAAACAAAAAATAAATTTTTTAAAAGTGTACAGTGGATCCAAATAAATATTTTTCCAAAAAAATACATATGACCAATAGGCATATAAAAATACACTTAACATCACAAATTATCAAGAAAATACAAACCAAGACCACAATAGGGTTATCACCTCGCGTCTGTTAAAATGGGTATTATTAGAAGGACGAGACATAATAAATGCTGGCGAGGATGTAACTATTGGTAGTAATGTAAATGGGTGCACTCACTATGGAAAACAGTGTGGAAGTTCCCCCCAAAATTAAAAATAGAACTACCATATTATCCAGCAATTGCACTTCTGGGTATTTATCCAAAGAAAACAGAAACACTAACATGAAAAGATATATGCAGCCCATTTTCATTGAGCATTATTTACAATAGCCAAAGTATGGAAACAACCTAGTATCCATCAGCAGATGAATGGATATATAAAATATATATACCATGGACCCTTGGACAACACAGGTTTGAACTACACAGGTTCACTTACACACAAATTTTTAAAAATAAATATAGTATAGTACAATAAATCTATTTTTTCTTATGATTTTCTTAACAACATTTTCTTTTCTGTAAATTACTTTGTTGTAAGATTAAGGTATATAATACATATAACAAGCTAAATATGTGTTAATCAACTATTTGTGTTACCAGGAAGCTTCCAGTCAAGTAGGTTATTAGTAGCTAAATCTTGGGGGAATCAAAGGTTATACTTGGGATTTCAGCTGCATGGGGGGATCAGTACCCCTAATTCCTGTATTGTTAACTATAGATACAATGGAATATTATTCAGTCATTTAATAAGAAGGAAATTTTGCCATTTGCAAAAATGTGCATGGATCTTGAGGGTATTACACTAAGTGAAATAAATCAGATGTAGAAGAGCAAAATGTGTATGATCTCACATTTATGTGGAGTCTGAAAAAAAAGAAGAAACAAGTTCATAGATACAAAGAACAGATTGGTAGTTGCCCAAGGTTGGGGGTGAGGAGTGGGTGAAATGAATGAAGGGAATCAAAAGGTACGAACTTCCAGTTAGAAGATCAGTGAGTCACGAATACGTAATATACAGCATTGTGACTATAGTTAATAATACTGTATTACATGTTTGAAAGTTGCTAAGAGAGTGGATTCTAAAAGTTCTTATCACAAGAAAAAAATTGCAGTAATTATGTATGGTGACAGATATTAACTAGACTTACTGTGGTGAGCAGTTCACAATATATATAAATATCAAATCATTATTTTGTATAGCTGGAACGAATACACTGTTGTATGTGAATTATACCCCAATAGAAAAAAAAAAAGAGGGATTTGCTTAACAAATGAAAATATAACAATAAAATGAATGCTAAATATCCATTAAAACATATAACAGATCTATATGATTTTATATGAAAAGAAATTTCTGCCATATTTCAAGATAAAAGATTTTAATTACAAAATGTTATCAAACAAATATGCAGTATTAATTGTAATAAAGCTTACATCTACCAAGTGCTTATCACATGCCAGGCACTAAAATACACACCAAGTGCCATGTATGCAAAAACACACATGTGCAAACACATACTCATGTGTACACATGTATATATGCATCAAGCTTTTATTACCTTTGTGGAATGAGATTGCTGGAGCAGAGAGTGCGAGAAGGGAGAGGACTGAAAGATAAAGACGTTCAAGAAGGCTGAGGTTCCCTTACTACTACACAGGGCAGTATTTGCTTTAGTTATTTTTATTGTGGACTATATTTGCTTTATTATCAGGAGAAAAATCAAAGATACTTTCATTTTGAGAGAAAAGGAAATATACGATATTTTGCTCTTAGAAAATAAATTAGAAAAATAAGCTACAACTTTGTATAATTTTATTAAAATGATTTTATAAATTTATTATAAGCTATGTTTTGTAAAATATAACTTTTATAAATTTTTATGCTCTTTATTAAAAAGTATAATTTTAAAAAATTTTTGCTGTATAAATTAGTTTCCTAAATATGGTGTCTTATTCATATTTGTATCTAATATAATTTCTTCACAATTATTAACAAATGGTGGCTCAACTGAATGACAATTTACTTTTATTAGAAAGTCTTGGGAATAATAATGTTTTATAGATTGGGTCTATTAATTAAAAAATTAATGTTATAAAATATTCAGCTCTTAAAAATATGTATTTCTCAGGGGCACCTAGGTGGATCAGTCAGTTGAGCATCCAACTCTTGACTTTGGCTCAGGTCATGATCTCACGGTTTGTGAATTCAATCCCCACATTAGGCTCTGTGCTGACAGTAGGGAGCCTGCTTGGGATTCTCTGTCTTCCTGTCTCTGCCCCGCATGCACTCTCTCTCTCAATAATAAATAAACTTCAAAAAATAAAAATAAAAAAGATGTGTTTTCCATATGCTTATTTAAAATAAGAAACAAAAGTATAATTTTGGTTTTTACGACTAATGTTGCTCTTTGGATATTTAGTATTTTCTTTTATTGTTTATTTATTTTGAAACAGAGAGAGAGAAAGAGAGAGAAAGTGGAAGCAGGGGAAGGGGCAGAGAGAGAATCCCAGTCAGGCTCCACACTTTTAGCACAGAGTCCTATACATGGGCTCTACCTCAGGAAACGTGAGATCATGACCGGAGCCAAAATCAATAGTCTGTCGCTTAACCAAATGAGTCACCCAGGCACCCCTGGATATTTAATATTTTCGAACACAAAAATAGCTTATTCTGTTCCCTTTGGTGAAGTAAAATTCAAGTAAATTTATTAACTACATATTATAAACAAACATATGTATGCGCATACATATTTGGGATATCATTAACATGTATTCTGAAATTGATATATTCTAAGATAAGAAAAATCATTTGTTTTACAAGAAGTACTCCAGCAAATAGTGTCTTATGCCATCACTCCTACAATCCGGTTTTAGGATATATTTGGACTCAAAAACACATAATTAAAATATTTTATCATTTAATAAAACACCTTGACTCAAGGGGGAGAATTATTCACCCAGATTTAAAATATGGAGAATGACAAAAAAAGGGGTCTTAAATTCAATTTTAAAATTCATAAAGGGTCACTATCACAAGAAAAATTCATACCTGAAGTTTTGACATCCTGCATTGTTGTATTGCTACTTTTTTGTGCCAGTTATGTTATGAAATATGAGGGAGATTTTCCCATTCAAACAAATGAAATCAAATAACCTGAAAAGTCCTCACCTCTGTGGGATGGAGGACTTTTTTTTTCCCAACAGTCAGGTGGCTATGTTTCAAGCACCTTCTTGATTAAGGCTTTCAATATTTTTGGAAAAGAAAGACTAAAAGTCAAATAGCATTGCACTAAAGTCACATATGGAAGTGTGTGGATTTGAAAATCACAAATACAACAGATTGAAAGATTCATTATTTGACACCAAGTCACCCTCCTGAATATGATGCCCTTCCTGTGAAAGTGTGTGTTAAACAATAAATCATAATGTTTCTTTTATAAATCCTGCACTCTTTTCCAGGAATACAATGCTAAAATGATTTTGACTGAGTATTCACAGATACGGGGCAGCTGGCCTATTATAACAGGATTATTTTTCATAAGCATACATTGTACTTTTTTGCTACAAGATATGTCTCATCTTTGAAATGAGCCTTAAAAAATGCCATTTTTGGGGCACCTGGGTGGCTCAGTCGGCTGAACATCCGGCTTTGGCTCAGGTCATGATCTCACAGTTGGTGGGTTCAAGTCCTGCGTTGGGCTCTGTGCTGACAGCTCAGAGCTTGGACCCTGTCTTTGGATTCTGTGTCTCCCTCTCTCTCTCTGACCCTTCCCTACTCATTCTGTCTCTCTCTCTCTCAAAAATAAATAAAACACTTTAAAAAACTGCCATTTTTTACTCAGAATTCATATATTCAGTGATTGTAATTTGGAAAATTGTATGAAATATGATCTTTTATCAGTGAAAACTGTTGGGTTACAAAATAAGAAGATACTGAGTGATTGAATGACTAGCTATATTCACTCCTGCTTAATACTAAATAAAGTTAGCTAAAAGAAGAATGAGGTAATCCTCATTATGAATAAGCAGATAAAATACAATTAAGAACTGAGAACACCTACAATGAAAGAAGATATTTTGGGATAGAGATATGAGATAAGTCTTGTTCCCTTGACACTATTTTACAAAGCACTTTGTAATTATTTTGTAAAAATTGAATTCTCTTCTTTGCATGGCCAAAGATTACTTTAAGATTACTTAAAGTAGATCTTTAACAGAAAAATCACCTTGAAGAAGAAAACACTTTGGTTTGTGCTTTCGTGTGTAAGAGCGATTAGACTTTAGCACTCCTACAACACTGCTTGCTAATTGAGCCCTTGGAAGCATCCTATTGGGTTGGTAGTTGTCTAAATAAAAGGTCTGATAGTAATATTTAAATGCCATATTAAAATATTATCATACCTTTTACTAAAAAGTCTTAGAATATGAAAACTGAACCAGAAACCAAGAAGTAACTCTTTGGCACCTGAAAGCACATAAAAAGATACAATAAGAAGGCAGTTTGGGCAATGAATCCCAAAATTTTATGTCTTGTATCCATTTTTTAAGGAGGAAAATAATGGGCATTCCTCAACGTATTAAATGTATAAAACCAGAATTAACCGGATTTTAATCGTCTATATTTCCTTAAAGCTAAGTGTAGTGCTCAGCAACATAAATCCTAGATCACAGGAATTATGAGTGAAAAATGTGCTTACCAACTACTAGTATGACAAAAAGTAGCAAAGACCTATGGAGACTGTAATCTGAATGACTTCTCTGAGCAGGAGGGAAAAGTACACCAATTGTTAGCAATGATATTTTGCATGGGAATATATGGATTGTTCTGTGGTTGTAAGGATGAGGGAGTAGAGATGGGGAGGAGGGGAATGAATTTCTAAAGCAAAGCCATCTCCAAAGAGTTTCTTAGAAGGATTGGTTTAGTTTGTTATCTTGAGATGTGTCTGATTACAAGAATCACCTAGCATACTTGTTAAAAATACTCACAGCAACGTTGCCCCAGTCCCCTTTCTGAATCAGAAGGCTGGAATAACGCCTTTATCTGTATTTTTATAGGTATAAATAAAGTAGATTTAGGAAATCCTTTCCTACTCTCCTTAATTGTTCAACTTTGCTCTTGACCAACATACCTGATTACTAATCATTAAGTACTGAATAAAGAAAACCACCCTCATTCAAGCAAGCAAGATCTATGAGAGAACAGATTTTACATTAATTCAAAGGGCACGAGTCAAAAAGTAGTTAATTTATGTCTTGTTATCTCAAAATTTTTTTAGTTATAATGTTAGTAAAAAGTAATTTCCAGATGTCATAGCATGTTTTCACACTGTTGTTATTTGACATGGATGTGTTTTCATTTAAATAAAAGAATTAAAGAAATATATTTATTGCCGCTTCCCCAGTCTTTATCCCATTTTCCCCAATCTTCTCCAAAACAACAGTTCAATAATTCTCAACATACAGCACTGCTACTTATATAATTAAGATTTTCTGGCTTTCAGTATTTTTGATGATGTGCCCCAGTCATCTCATATTGAGCTTCTGAAGCCATATTTAATTATTGCTTATATGTATTCAATAATGCATATTATGTATTCAATTTAATGAAGCAACCTGTAAATCAGAAATAAATTAGAAAGCACTATTTTGCAATTTTAAAAATGTTTAAAGAAGAGTAACCCCAAGCACAAATAATTTTTCTTTACCATGATTATTAAAAGTCTTTTGTATTGAGTAATTCTCTGAGGATTCTGGTTGACCTTCTTACATTATCACAAGGACGCCAATCCTCCCAATTGTTCCCTTGTTCCCAAGGTTCATGAATCTATCCTTCTTCAGAGGATGAACTCAAATTTGCTCTCATTAGGATGCCAACTGAAAATATTGTCTTAAAATATTATGGCCACATCTACCTCTTAACTTAATGTAACTACTTCCTTAAATCAATGAACTGGACCATGAAAAGGCTACATAGTTGAACTGCGCGAACTTTGTTCTTCATGGACACCTTCACAGAATGTCTATTAATAAGACTTGGGCTTCTGTCAAAGGATCAACCAAGAAACAACACATTACTATTTTTGTTTCAGGAATATATTGTTGAAAACATGACTCATTGTGATCATAAAATGCATAAAAGGTAATTATGTTAGTCCTAATGATATATGAAGACATACCCTCCCCTATAAACCCATACAGGTACAAACGCACCTACACACATATTGTCTCTGATTTCCCTTTTGTCCCTCAGATACTGAGAAAAATCCTGATTCCTATTTCTTTATTTATTACTTTTAAAGTTTTAGAAATAACTCATGTAAGTATTTTGTGGGACCAGGAAGGACTTCCTACTCACTCTCTTCTACTACTCACATTTCTACTACCACCACCAGCACTAGTGCTAACCAACAATCATTTACTGAGCATTTACTTAGAGTTCAATTATCAGATGAAGTAATTATGATCATTTATGTACTACAGATTAAAGTATGAGAGTTTAGATGGGTTAAATAACTGATCTACAGTGTCACCACGAGTAAATGTCAAAGGTATTGAAGCTTGGTCCTAGGTCCTAATTTTTTTTTTTTAAGTTTATTTACTTATTTTTGAGAGAGAGAGAAAGAGCATAAGCAGGGGAGGGCAGAGACAGAGAAGGAGACAGAGAATCTGAAGTCGGCTCCAGGCCCTGAGCTGTCAGCCCAGAGCCCAATATGGGGCTTGAACTCATGAACCATGAGATCATGGTCAGACACCCAACTGACTAAGCCACCCAGGCACCCCCCTAGGTCCTAATTTAATCCCATCCACTAGCCACTGTGGTATGTTATAAAATTTAAATATAATAAATTTAAAGAAACTAGAAAATTCTATCAATTTTGACAGTATAATTATTTGAAATGATAAACAATTGTCATATATCAGTCTTTATTTTCCATTTTTAGTCAGTAATATTTGCATATTACAAACAGAGCTTAGTACTTCGTTGGTTAGGGACCAGGTGTCTTCTTTTTTACTTTATACCATAACAATTCAGGAGTTCAGTCACAGTTGTGAGGAAAAGAATGACAAAAAAATTATCAACTTTCAAAAAAACAACACCTAGTAAACAAAAAGACATTACTCTCGTATTAGTTAACTTACTAGACTGAAATGCAATACTCCTGTTCTGCTTCACGATTAGGTTACATCACCAACTTATTGTGTTAGACCCAAAGTCAAATGGGTAACAGAGAAGTTAGAAGATATCTATAATGAGCCTACCTGACGTGACTCCCCTCTGATTCTCTGTGCCTCCTCTGATCCTAAACCTAATTCTAGGTCACTATGTACAAGAAGTACACTCTATTATTTCTGCCTTAACATAAAATTAGTTTCTTTGTGATGGTCTCCTTTGAAAGATGGATCTGAGAATGCCAACTAGAAGGTAGCCATCTACATTTCCTGCTAGTGGAAAACATAAATTAGGCTGCAGATTCCTGGAATACTGCCATGAAGGCAGGTGGTCCCTTACATTTTTATTCAGGGCTCATATTTCTAAGTGCTGAGAAACCACAATGATAGATGACATGAAATGCATGGCTAGACATTCAAGGAATTAGTGTAAGTCAAGTATTTATCAATTCTCTCTCTTAACATTTGCTTTCTGGAGTTAGAAACTGGATTTTCAGTTGCCCTAGTCTATCAAGTCATGTCATGGTAGACCTCAAAGCTTCGTATGGAATTTTCTATAAGGCCTGTTCCTCATTTCCACGGGGACATGCAGGCTATTCCTATAAATATGAACTATAAAGATTGGCAATTTATACCAGTTTCCTCGACTGTTTATTAGCAACATTGAAACAACAGAAACCAATTGTTTGCCTTGCTTGTATTAGATATATAGTTTAAAAATGTACTTTATTGCTTTACATGTATAACTGAATTTAAAAAAGGTAGCAATCTTCTTTAACAGTTACTTTTATTGGTATAAAAGTGAACCAAGGTTATGGAAGTTCCACATATACCCAATTTGTACAAGGCAGAAATTACCATCAATTATTCCAGCAGCTTATCAATCACTATCAAGTCATGTTGCTTCTTAGCTTCCACATCTAATCAATCATAAATGCTACCAATTGAACTCCCTAACAATTTCTCAGACCTATCCCTTCCCTCCCTCACCACTGACATGGCCATTGTTCAGGCTACATTGTCTCCAGTCCAATTAATTACCATTGTCTCCTACCTGGATCTATGTCTGTCCTCTTCCCAACCATCCTGTATACTACTGTCACAGTGTTATTTCTAAGAGCCAGGCTTAATCATGCCCCTCTCTTGATTAGAAACTTTTAATGACACCTAACAGACTAAAAGGGATAAATCCTAACTGCTTAGTATGTCATACAAGGTCCTTTAAAATCTGCCCTCTGCATACCCTTCCAGGATTACCTCTCATCATTCACCCCATTCCTCTACCCCAGGGATTAGTAAAATGTTTTACACTCAGTAGATAGTCAGATTTTGTTAAATTAATAATTGTTTAAAGACTCTGATATACAGAAAAGTTAAGTAACATTTTTACTGTCTAAACAAGCTGATTTGGCTACCAAATGTTGCTTTACTACTTTTCAAATCCAAAATAATAAAAGAGATATGTATTTATATTGCCCTTTACATGATAACATTCATTAGCTCACACTTTCAAGAGGCAAGTGTTTGGTCCTGAGTAAAATGTCTCCCTCCTTTCAATAAAATAGACAATTAAAACAATGGATAAAAATGGGGTCAGGCTCTGAGTCAAGTTAAGAAGTTGCTCCTGTATTCATATTCTCTAATAGCTTTCTCGGTTTGCCATTCACTGTATAGGCACATCTATTCCAACCATGTCCTGAGAGCTTCCTTGCATATGCTTCCCCTATGGGCCATTTCAGGGAAATTACCAGCTTTCAAGTGAGTTCTTGGAGTAATATGTGGGCTCCAAGCAACTGTGTGCTACTTTACCATGATCCCTTATGTCTTTGACAATTTGCAATTCTATAAATCAAAACATAAACATAATTTTAAAATAATTTTATTCATATGTTCCAACTCTCCTAGGAAATTTCACTGTGCTTAATGCATTTAATAAATCACTAAATAAACCAAATGAAAGCAGAATGTGATATAAATAGATATGAAAGGCTTTCCCTGGATAAAATTTAAGTTTACAAATGAGCCAAGAGACTTGACCAATGGAAAGGAAGCCAGGATGTCTCTAGGGGGAAAAAGGGAGAAAGGGCAATATACAAACAATTGCATATGGTTTCATGTCAAAATGACTCCTGCCTGTTTCCCCTGACATATCGATACAACAGTTAGGCTTTATGTTTCATTTATTCTGAACTTTAGAACCTTTTAATGTTACCCTTTGATAGGGATCATCATATAGTGATAGCATTTCAGGCTCTTGTAATACAGTTCACAATAGTGAATTATGACTCTTTCTGCCTGAACACTTTAAAGCTCTCATTGCTTTTCCTATGTTCTTGCCAGAATCCCCAATATTTTAAAAATGTTCAATAAGTTAAATTGTACAGAAGTTAAAGTACAATACCCGCCGCTGGTATTCAGTGCCAGTATATATTAGAAATTAAGGCTTGTACTATGCTTTCATTCTTCTCTTGAACCTTGAAATCTCCCATTCTGATTTTGTAAAAGTCAAAGGTATAGCCAATTATGTCAATAAATGTTATGAGTATTCTTAAGACTGTTCTTAGAATAATTGATTAAAAATTATACTATGTGGGGGCGCCTGGGTGGCTTAGTCGGTTAAGCGTCCGACTTTCGCTTAGGTCATGATCTCGCGGTTCGTGGGTTCGAGCCCCGCGTCGGGCTCTGTGCTGACTGCCAGCTCAGAGCCTGGAGCCTGTTTCAGTCTGTGACTCCCTCTCTCTCTGACCCTCCCCTGCTCACTCTGTCTCTCTCTCTCTCTCCTAGAAATAAATAAAACATTTGGGAAAAAAAATTATACTATGTGGCAACTTATGGTAAAAACAAAGTCACTGTGAACAAAACTTGAAATACTTTTTTCTAATCATACAGACAGGGAAGGTTCAACCAATTCTTCTTTTATAAACTTAAATGGTAGGGTCACATCAATGAACAATAATACTTGAAGAAAAAGAGAGATAGATCATGGGGAAAGATTTTCATTTTTGTGATATACTTTTAAGTAAAGATTTTGCTGTTTTGGTTGTATTTAAGACTATAAGGCCTAGTACTAATTACATACAAACTAGTTTTCAGAAAGCTACCTAATCTCCACTAACCTTCAACTCCTTAATCTGGTAATGAAAAGCATTGGATTCAAAGATTTGATCTCTAAATGTTCCCTAAAGCTCTTTGTACTTGTAGCATTCTGTTCATCCTGTACATTATTTCTCAATCCCACTGTACTAATTTTCATGTCTGTCAGAAAAATCGTATTTATTTTATTTATTGCTCAGTGTTAAAAGGAATATCTTCTTTGCATGAACTTTGAGGGAACATAACATTTTCCTATCATGCAGAAGGAAGAAGCACAACCCCAGAGAGACAAGATACAACATAAAAACTCTTCCAATGAAGGTTACATATTTATTATGATCATACCTTGAGAATGGGTGATCTGAACTCTTTATTTCTGAGATCAAACAGTTATCTAGAGTGAAGATTGTTTTAACTGGCCTTTCAAGACAATAAAACATATTGAAAGATATATAATGGTTGTATCTAATATTTTTTGTAGTTTTTATTACCAAAAGACTCAGTGCTTTCAAAAAAATGTGATCTAAACAATTGTCACTCCTGGAGTGGGGAAGCACCAGGAAGCTGCTTGATTTTCTACTTAACAAGAACACTTGAGTCCAATTGCTTTCTACTGGATAATGAAAACAAAAACAAAAACAAAATCAAAAACTATATAGTGCAAACCATCTCAGGACATCTGTCCAGTCCATATCATCTTTGAGAAGTTCCTCCCACTGCCATGTAGCAGCCATTTTTTATACTTTGTTTCCTGCTCACAGATGATTGGATCAAGAATGGAAACCCTTACCTAGCAAAGTCAATCCATTGGCTAAGCTGTTACAATCAATACTCTCAATAACTGTGTCAAAAGAGACTAACCATTTGGTCAGTGTGACTCAAGCTGGAAAGCTATGTAACCTAGGAAAGGATACCATTTGCACTTTAAAGTACCAACAGAGGACAGAAGGAAAGAGGAGGAGGGAATAGAGCATGCTATATTTTTACACTTAAGTCGTGTTCTAAAATTTACATTCCAAATAAAGTCTAACTCAATCTAATTTGCTTTTTTTATTCCTTGTAACAAATCCTTCCCTAAGACCCAATGACTCTCAACTTATTCATGATTCTCTCCCTAAGCCTTCTTTTACTGGAGCAATGTGCTATTTAGTTAATGCCTACCAACATTTGCAAAAGCAGAGAAGGGGACTTGGAAGGTATAAAACAGTCTTCTAGGGGTGCCTGGTTGGCTCAGTGAGTTAAACCTCTGACTCTTGATTTTGGCTCAGGTCATGATCTCAGAGTCATGGGACTGAGTCCCACATCCGACTCCACACTGGGCATGGGTCCTGCTTAAGATTCTCTCCCTCTGCCCCTCTCCACCACTAGCACTCACTCTCTCTAAAAAAAACAAAAACAGAAACAAAAACCAAAAACGGTCTTTTAATTCCATACATGATAGGTCTGACCAATTGCATTTAATAAGATTTTTTTTTTCTGAAAAAGATCAATGTCTTTCCCAGTCAACCTTGAGAACTAAAGAGTCCAGAGAGTTACTCTATGCAAATCCTGGATTTTTCCTTTCTCTACCTTCTCTGCAGAGAGTAAGCTCTGGCTCTACCAGTTGCTATTAGAAGGTATCTACTATGTGCCCCTGTGCATCAGCACTCCTGTATCCCTTGGGTAAATTCCTAGAAGTGCTATTACTGGGGCATAGGGTAGCTCTACTTTTAATTTTTTGAGGAACCTTCACACTGTTTTCCAGAGTGGCTGCACCAATTTGCATTCCCACCAACAGTGCAAGAGGGTTCCCATTTCTCCACATCCTCACCAGCATCTGTAGTTTCCTGATTTATTCGTTTTAGCCACTCTGACCAGTGTGAGGTGGTATCTCAGTGTGGTTTTGAATTGTATTTCCCTGATAATGAGTGACATTGAGCATCTTTTCATGTGTCTGTTGGCCATCTGGATGTCTTCTTTGGAAAAATGTCTATTCATAAAGCAGCACTTTCAATAATAGCCAAATTATGGAAAGAGCTTAAATTTCCATCAACAGATGAACTGATCAAGAAGATGTGGTTTATATATACAATAGAATACTATTTGGCAATGAGAAAGAATGAATTCATGCCATTTGCAGCAATGTTGATGGAACTGGAAGGTTTTATGCTGAGTGACATAAGTCAGTCAGACAGATATCATATGTTTTCTCTCATATGTGGACCCTGAGAAACTGAACAGAAGACCATAAGGGGAGGAAAGGGGGAAAAATACATACAAACAGAGATGGAGGGAGGCAAACCACAAGAGACGATTAAATACAGAGAACAAACTAAGGGTGGATGGAGGGGTGGGAGAGGGAAAATGGATGATGGGCATTGAGGAGGGCACTTGTTGGAATAAGCACTGGATGTTGCATGAAAGCCAATTTGACAAAAATTTATATTCATAAAAAAAGAAAGTATGTTAAGAAGTGATGGAAACTAAAACTGATTTACTGATTTGTAAAAGTTTTTTGTTGTTTCTAATTCTTTCCTAAGCCCAGGAAAATATAAAACTATTTTAAAATGCTTTTTCCTTTATACATTTTGATAAATTCACCCGGGAAATGAGTTAGCTTGCACCTGATTTGAAAAAGCATAAGGCACCTGAGTGGCTCAGTCAGTCAAGCCTCTGACTTCAGCTCAGGTCATGATCTCACAGCTCATGGGTTCAAGGCCCGCATCAGGCTCTCTGCTGTCAGCACAGAGCCCACATCAGATCCTCTGTCTCTCTATCTGCTCCTCTCTCACTCATGCTCTCTCCCTCCCTCTCTCAAAAATAAACAAAAAATTTTTTAAAGAATAAGCATAAAAATATTACTTCTGACTTTAACAATTTACCCCTAATTTAAATCCTTTTTTTTGTGTATATCCCTCAGGTTATATGGGTACATCTGGGTATACCAAATTAATTAGAAAAAGCTGAATCATTATGAGTCACTTAGAAAAGGGATTTATAATAGAGTTTTGACCTTACACAAATGCCAAAGCTGGCGAAACAATTTTGAAGACTGCTGCTCTTGAATCTGGTGCTGGGCCTGAAGTCAGCCAGGCAAGCAGTAAGGAAGGAGAGTGCATGCGGATAAACTAGAACTAAAGTCAATCTTTCGTGGCCTCCCACGTTGATGGTGTGGGCGTCTTGCAGGAGAAACTCCTACTCCTCATCCCAGAGCTCAGCCCATGCCTGGCTGGGGAGTCGGGGCAGCTGAAGTTCTGGCAGGAGCTACAGAAGCTTCAGGCCCACCACAGTCCACACCAACAAGGTACACCGACACTTGAGTAGGAGACTTGAATAGGGACGTCCATGAGCCGCTAGCGGAGCGCTGTTCAGGTGCCCTGAACTGGCCTTCCGAGCATAGAAGAACATGCTTCTTGCTTCACTCCTACCTACCACAATTTCACACACAGTGTCTCTTTCTTGCACCTCACATTAACATGGAAGTAGGTAGGCAGGGAATTCTGGAAAATTTATTTCCAGCTTCACTAAACTGACATAATGCAAATCTACCACACTGTGGTCCTTGCTTGTTAACATCATCTTATCAGTGAGAAACAAACAATACCCAAATCTTACCTTCTCCATTATATGACAAGGCATACTCCTGCTGAAGCAAGAAACATTGTAAGATGGCCGAGCTTCAAGTTCCCATGTTTTCTCACAAATTTTCCCACCAGGAACCTGTGTCATAGGTTAATAATTAATGTTAATAACTAATATTGCTAAATTGAATTAAATTTGATTGAATTAGGTGCTTTGCAACCTACAACCTGGTACTTGACCTCATCTCTTCTTTTTATCTGTGTCAGTGTCCCTTGATCATCAAGTCAAGTCCATATTTATTCTTCATTTTCTTTCTCTTCCCAGTTCTTTCTTGAGCAATTGCCAATAATGTACAACATAGTGTAATGTATGATTAGTTCCCATGGCTCTTTAAGTTGTTCAGATTGTAAAGAGAGGGTGTCTGATGACAAACAGCTCGGACTTGTAAAATATCCATCCGAACGGAAAATATGTTACTGGTGTTGTAGTGTACTTGTCTGAAGACATAAATACAGCACATCCTTCATTTTACACTTCAACTATTTGCAGAGCTTTTGCAGGTTGTATAGTTCATTTTTCATATGAGACAAATCCACTTGTCTCCTACCATTAGTGAGCTCTGCTTTCTTCCACAGTTTCTTCTTATTTGGACCCTCATGAGACTATACAAAAGCTATGCACTCTCCGCTAAAAAAATAGAAATAAATATACATGTATACAATTTTAGAAGAGTCGGTTACCCTCTAGAGCTTCTCTTCAAGACTCCCTGAAACACTCATCCACCCCAAATCAAGAAATCCTATTTTTGTTTAATGATGATGGTTATAAGGAATATGTGAAATCCCTAGGATATCAATTCAAATGTATCTTGCTACATTGAAATCCCCTAAGAATGGGGATGCCCATACTGCATTTTTTAAAGACCTATGAAGATCTACACTAGGCAGCGACTGTCATTTTAAAACTGTTTTGGGGTTTAAAGTTTGTCTCCCTCCATCCAAACTGTGTCTTATATTTTTGTTATGGTGTGATCACCCATCTGGTTTTCTAACAAAATCTTTTGCACTTAATTGATGCCCATGCATGTATTTTCATACATTTTAAATGACCAAATAGTAATGGGTATTTTATTCTTTATGAAAATGTTTTCAAATTTTCTAATCCTATTTTCCATTCGGTCCATGGGCCTCAACGTTATTTTCATTCCCATGTGGTGCCGATCGAATATCAAGGTTTGGGCCCTGGAGACAATCCTGAAACAAGGAAGAGATTTCGGTTTTAGTAACTAAACACACTTACATTTGGAAAGTAGTTTTCCACAATTAAAAAAAAAGTCCAGTTTACATGGAGAATTTTTTGGAACCTACACACATCTGTATAGATGGTCCATCATCTAAATCACAAAGTGAGGCTCTGATTTTTAATTTGTCCTGGCATGAAACTGAGTGTAACATCTGTTTTGCACATGTTTCACCTTTTTACCCGTTTTGCTCATTATGATAGTTTTTCTACCTAAAGGTTTCCAACTGCAAATGTTTTGAAATCTTGATCCTTTTTCTTAAAGATAAGAAGCTTTTAAAAATCAGTTTACTGTGCTTAAAACTCAGTAAAAATGATATACGATCAAAGTGAGGAAATCCATCCATTTGAAAAAATAGAATAATTTATATAGCTTTGTCTAAAACTGGGTTCCCTTTAGCTAGGCAGTGAGGGGAGATATAAATTATTATTACAGTATTACCATGCCCTCGTGATGGTCCTCCCTCATGCATGGTGCTATTTGCATAGATCAGACTCCATAGCCTCCTGCATGGCTTTGGAGGTTAATCTAAAGCTAGTTAGCCAGACATCTATCTCCCTGAACTTCATTCAAGTGACTCCTAGAAAAGTAAGGAAGAAGGAGAATGGGTTAAGAGGCTGGTACTGATGTGCTGTATTCAAAAAAGTAAAGACATCATAGTAAAATTGTGTGGGTGTAGATAGATGATTGCAGTATATCCTAAGCAATTTACTGGATTTTTTCCCACCTATTTCCATTTCTTACATCCTCAGATTTCTAGCTGGAAAACAAGCTTTTAAATTCCTTGTCTAGAGATTTTTTTTTAATTTTTAAAAATGTTTATTTTGAGAGAAGAGAATGTGTGCTAGTGCTAGTAGGGTAGGGGTAGAAAGAGAGAGAGAGAGAGAGAGAAAGAGAGAGAATCTCAAGCAGGCTCTGTTCTGGCATCCCATCTCAGGGCTTGAACTCACGAATCATGAGATCATGACCTGAGCAGAAATCAAGAGTCAGACACTCAACTGACTGAGCCACCCAAGCACCCCTAGGGATTCTTTTTTTTTTTTTTAAGTTTATTTATTTATTTTGGAAAGAGAGAAAAAGAGAGAGGCAGAGAGAATCCAAAGCAGGTTCCACACTGTCAATGCAGAGCCTGACATGGTGCTCAATCCCACATACTGTGAGATCATGACCTGACCCCGAATCAAGAATCTGACACTTAACCCACTGAGCCACCCAGGCACTCCTTGTCTAGAAATTCCTAAGCCATTTCTTTCATTCCCAGAAGACATTCTTCTGCATGATTGGGAGGGGCCGAGGGGGAGGGAGGGTGGAAAGGAAGGAGAGATTCCCTAGGACATGAACAATGGACAGAAAGAACTGTGTATGGGTGTGTGTGTGTGTGTGTGTGTGTGTGTGTGTAGGGATTTCCTACAGTCAGAAGTCACATGCATATGATAATACTATGTGAAAATAGTAACCATCACCCACCAGTGTCCAGGAAAAAAAAACAGGAATAAATATCCCATTAAATTAAAGGACTTGTATTGAAACGATTTGCTCTTCTTCTAGCAGTCTGCACTGTGATTTTTAAGTATTACTTTCTTTTTTAATAAAAAAAGAAACACGTTCACAAAACAAAGATAATATCCTCTTTTAAGCTCTGTTTTTCAAAATGGAGGTGACTAGAAGAAGGCCAGTTGGAGCCACATAATTTAGGTGCTTCAAGCTGTTTGTCTCCAATTACTGCAAGAATTCCTCTCCACACCATTATATGGTAATTTTAAATATATCCACACATGCTAAAGCATTCCTTGAAGTGCAATGCTCTATGTAAAGTAATGCTAGACACCACAATAAAAAAGCCAGACATGTGCTAAAATACAAGGTGAAAATTAATAAGAAATAACCCACAGAGTAACATTTTAACATACTCAATATTGTGCAAGTGTGCAAACTTATCAAATTTGCAGTTTCTCTCTACATACATAACTGGAAAGCTCTAATGTGGGAGATGTCTCTTAAAATAATTTTTGCAATTATTCCATTCTTTGAGAAATTCCAGTAACTGAAAATATTAATTGTATGATGAGTAAGGAAATCACTTTTGAAGAAAAACAACCTGAAATACATTCTAAAGCAATGCCAGGAGCACCTGGTTGGCTCAGTCAGTTAAGCCTTCGACACTTGATTTCAGCTCAGGTCATGATCTCACAGACATGAGATCAAGCCTCGCATCAGGCTCTGTGCAGGTATGGAGCTTCTTAAGATTCTCTCTCTCTCTCCCCTCTAAAAAATAAAAATATTTAAGGCATTGGTGTAATTTGGTTGAACTATATCCCTTGCTAAGTCACTTTCAAAATAAATGTTTAAGAGGAATAAACTGTTTTGCTAAAACCCCTTTTGCAAAACAGTAACTACAGAGAACATAAAGCTTTCTAAATCTGCCTAATTATATCTTCACTTATATGCATATTTAATGAAGAACTCAAAGTAATTGCTAACTCTGTAGTAAGTAATGGCATATACAAACCTATTTATTTTTGTTTACAAAACACACAGCTGTCCTTTGAGAGCCTTCAGGTGGTATAGGTATATGACTCATCATTGCAGGAAGCTCCCAGCGTTTATAGCTGACACATGTGATTTTTTTCACAACTTGTTCTTTACATTTGGTAGTGAATGGCTCAATTTGGAAATGCTCTGTCTTGTTACTGAAAAATAACACTACACTCCATAGTCTAAAGACTTCTCTTATATTTAGCAAATTTCTGAAACCCAGAGTGTAAATATGGATGCAAAAAATTCCATCAGCCAAGTATTGCATCTTTTAAGTGGCTTCAAAAAATAAACTTTCGGGGAAATTGCAGATATTTTTGTCTTCCAGCTTAGACCTACATTACTCTTCATCAGAACTAGAAAGTTTTGCTTTGAATTAACGCATATTATATCCCGGGAAGCTAACGAGATATATGATAGTATAACCATAAATAAATAATAACCATTTTCTCTACTACAAATGGAAATGTTGGCATTCCATTCATTCTCTTACATGGCAAGGAATAATATTTTCACCAGATAATTCAGGGTAGTGGGCAAGGACATGGAGCAAGGGACAGACAGCATATGGAAAAAGGGGGAATTGTGTCCAGGCCATGTTTTTCCTTCAGGAACTCACTCTGAACCTTGGTCTTCCCATCTGCGGAATGGACATTATAACAGGTCCCATTAATTTGATGTGAGGATTGAATAAGATTATGTCTGAAAAGCACATAGTCCAGTATCCCACATAGGAGTCTTTGATGGCATTGATATTACTGTGATCATTGCTAAGAGGTCAATAGAAACTGAGGCTCACGTCTGTGCTCTGCCAAACTCCTTCAGTTCCCTTTAGATTTTCCTGGACCTGATGTTTTAACTTCCAAAGGCCACACCCGTGGCACTTCATCAGAAGGGTCGGCTACCCTCAGGCTGCCAGAGCCTAGTTTCCCTCCCTAGACAGAGAACAGAAAGAACCTGGAGATTTATGTCGTCCAGGTACTGCCTGTGGCCACTGATCTTGTGTGGGTATAAACATACCAGTTCCTAAGACCTGGGCCAGGTCTGAGGTGTATCCCACATGCCTCCTGAGTTTCTTAACGGGACTGAGTCAAAGTTAACCTCTCTAGAACTTGGCATAATATTGCAACCTCGCTTGGCCTCCTCTCCTTTCCAGCCCTAACGTCTGCTCCACTGCCATTTTTTCTTGGGGGTATTTCTCAGTAACCCACTTTTCTACAAATTCTCATCTGAGGGTCTGCTTCTGGGGAACTCTGGTCTACAAAGTAATGATGAAGAAAGAGACATACGGGGAGAGGAGGAAAGTGAATATCATGGTTAATTTTATGCGTCAACTTTATTGGGTGACAAGGTACATAGATATTTGGTTAAACATTATTTCTATGTGTGTCTGTGAGGGTATTTCTAATTTTTAGAGATAAATATTTGAATCTGTAGATTGAGTAGAGTGGAGCGCCCTTCCCAGTGTGGGCGGCCTCATCTAATTTGAAGACCTGAATAGAACAACCAGCTAAGTAAGGGAGAATTCACTCTCTTCACCTGATGGTATTCAAGTTGGGACCCAAGTCTTCTGCCTTTGGAATTGGACTGGAATTCACACCATTGGCTCGCCTGTTTTTCAGGCTTTTGGACCGTAGATCTTGGGACTTCTCAGCCTCCAGAACTGTATTAGTCAATTCTTTATAAGATAGGTAGCTAGCTACTTAGCTAGCTAGCTTCTGTTGGTTCTATTTCTCTGCAGAACACTAATACAGAGGAAGATTCAGAAGTAAAGAAGGTCCTAACATTCTTTCTTCCTTTGAGTTTGAGTAAGAATGGGGCATGGGGGCGGGTGGGGGGGTGCAATAAGCCTGACTAGAGTTTTTGTAGTAGCTGATGGAGCCAAGACCAGTGATCCTCTCTCTCTCTCTCCAAGGACTATGTGGGAACACAAAAAATGTGAATCAGAAGACATTCCTTTCCTATTGGATTTCCAATGTATACAATTACTGTTGATTTGCAACATTTCTCTGTACTAGTCTAAAATCTGCTCCTATGAGCTTCTTTAAGGTCAGTGGCTTAAGGTAAGGGGCTACCTGTGAATCCTCAGTGCTTATTGAATATTTGATGCATACGTCAGTGGCTGAGTAAATCAAAAGAACAAACTTTACAGAATTATCCCATAAATGCCATATTTTGAGCATCATATTTCATAACATGTGCCTTTAAGAGAAATGACACAGCATGATGAGAAGAACAGACCCAAGAGTCAGGAGCCCTGACTCCCGACCATTATGTTGCTACTACGTACCTACCTGGCTTGGGACAAGTTGCCATCTTTTTGAACTTCAATTCATTAAAATTTTAAATGTTTGAATTTTAATATTCCATTAGCTTTTATAAATGTTTATTTATTTTGAGAGAGAGTGAGAAAGGGAAAGAAAGTATGAGTCGGGGGTGGAAGAGAGAGAGGGAGGAAGAGGACCCCAAACAGACTCCATGCTGTGAGAGCAGAGCCAGATGCAGGGCTGGATCTCACACACTTTGAGGTCATGACCTGAGCCAAAACTAAGAGTCAGTGTCTTAACCAACCGAGCCATGCAGGTACCTCTGAATATTCCATTAGCTTTAACATTATAGTTTGCTACTTGGAAAAGTTAGGCTGGGAAAAGTTTTAAAAAACCATGATTTTTATATTTAAAAAATCTGTAAAATTCAGAGTGAGGACTACAGACCAATCCTGTGATCTGGGGCATGTAGAATTTTTGCAGCCCCCTTTAAGACTACAAAATTATAAATTCAAAACCTGCTACAAAAGTGTATATTATTTTAAATGAGAAAAAAGTCAGAACAAATTATAAAATTCAGAAGGTAATAAGTGGTAGAAATAAAATTTAGGAAATTGTCTTAAACTTGTCGACTGTGTACCTATTTTTTATTTTTTGAGAGAGAGAGAGAGAGAGTGTGTGCACTTGAAGTGGTTAGGCACAGAGGGAGAAGGAAAATCTTAAGCAGGCAGCTCACACCCAAACCAAAGCTCAGTCTCACAATTGTGAGATCATGACATGAGCCGAAATCAAACTTAACTGACTGAGCCATCCAGGCACCCCTTGGCTGGGTGCTGTTTGATTGACTCTCCACATGATGATGTCATGTAGAGAATAGGAAGATATTTAGTCTTGCTTTTGCATGATTGAAAAGTTATCTTTTACTGATTTGAAAATATTTTAATGATTTTAACATTGGAGGTTTTAAATTCTATTGTAATATGCTAAGGGGGCATTTGACATTTCAAAGCCTCTGCCAGTCTCCTACCTTTTCTTTTCTCTTTTTCTTTTTTTTTTTTTTGGCTTCCACCAACATACTTCATATCAGTTATATTTGAATGTTGATCTGATTAACACTTACGAAAAATATACAAAGTTAAACTGAAATTAACTCATACTTGTTAAGTCAAGCCAAAATGCATGTTTAAATTTCTGCTTTACAGTACTGAGTACTATACTTGTGTAATCAAATTCTTCTTCTATTATATAGATCAGCTTACTGATATACGTATGTCAATTTCCTTTCCTGTAAACTAAATTGATTTTATAGGGTGATTGTTTTTATTATAAAACTTTTAAATATAGAACAATAGCACAATACTCATCCATATACCCATGAACTGGACTATTGTTAACATTTTGCCATATTTACTTCACATATATATTTGTCATTTTACAATACCAGTAACAATTTTGCATGATACTTCATCTAAACCTGCCAGACTTCCTTAGGTAAAGATGAGCAAGATTCTCTAAAACATAATGTAATACATTTAGATACGTAAAACATGCAACTTTGCACTCAGAGGTATTCGCTGTTTAGGACAGCACCAGGATTTCTGACAAATTCTATTTTGTGCAGTTCCTCCACAGAGTACATAAACTGCATATTTTACTCTATGCTACCTTGGTCAGTATATTCCTGATAGAGGAGAACTTGCTTTTTGATTAGACATGCATGAGAGTCACATCCTCAGTTTCCCAATTTGCTCATATCCTGATTGGATGGCTATTCCCAGATTAATCATCTCTGGCTCCACTGATTCTTGACCCATTGTTTCCTTCATTCCCCAAGTACTTCCTGCACCAGGCAACATACATATCGTTCATGTTGTTTTAAGACTTCTAGCCTTGGAGTCACCTGGGTGGCTCAGTCAGTTGAGCCTCCGACTTCAGTTCAGGTGATGATCTCACGGTTCCCGAGTTTGAGCCCCACATCTGGCTCTGTGCTGACCACTTGGAGCCTGGAGCCTGTTTCGGATTCTTTGTCTCCCCACCCTCTCTCTCTCTCTCTGCCCCTCCCCTCCTCAAAAATAAATAAACATAAAAAGAAAAACACATACACACAACTTCTAGACATGGATGGTAAGAGTGTTCCCAGAAGTCTTTCATACTCTTGGAGAACTAGCAATAACTTTACATTGCACAGCAGCCATTGTGAGCAAACTAATTATCTAATATGTTTTAAGTGCAATCCTAACCATGTTCACAGCCATTCCAATCCCACCTTGACATGAGGGTGGGTGTTTGCAGGTGTGAGGAGCAGGGAATATTCCAAAGGAAGAGAAGCCAGATTGAAATAAAATAATGGCCTTAAGCAATTACGGCTAAGATAGTTTTCCATGACAAGTTTAAAGTAAATGACTTTAAAAGGAGCCTGTATAATTGAGAGGGCCAGAAGTTGTAGTGGTAAGAGCTTCATGATATATCTGTCTGTGTCTGTCCTCTCATATATCTTTGTTGAAAACCAAATCTGAGACCTCCAGAGCAAGGACTCTAAAATCATCCTGTGAATGGGCTTCTGATCATGGGGGGAAATGTTTTTCATTTCTGAATATAGTAAGCTAAAGTATTTAAGGATGAAATGTCCTGACATCTATAATTGACTGTAAAATGACCCGACAAAGTCATAAATAGATACACATGCATGGATGAAGCAAATCATGTAACATATTAGCAACTGTTGAACCCAGGTGGTGGGAATATAAATGTCCACTGTACCATTTCTTCCACTTTTCTCTGTGCTTGACAGTTTTTGTTTAAAGGGTCTAAAAGGGTGCCTGGGTGGCTCAGATTGTTAAGCATCTGACTTTTGATTTTGGTTAAAAGCATGATCTCAGGGTTCTTGGGATTGAGCCCCCATGTCATTGGGCCCCATGCTGACAGTGTGGAGTCTGCTTGAGAGTCTCTCTCTCCCTTTCCCTCTCTCTCTGCCCCTCCCTTGCTCGCACAGCATTCACACATGCTCTCTCTTGCTCTCAAAATTAAAAGAAAATTTTTTTTAAATATCTAAAAATAAGGCACCGTATAAAACTCCCCTATTCAACCAAAAAGGAAACTGAGGCACAGATAAGCCAATGGACTTGGCCAACATCACTGCACAAGCTGCTCTTCATTCTCTATGGCTGCTTCTCCCAATGAGAGGAGCCAGGATTCTACTCAGGGGCTTTCCTGTAATAAAGATCAGGTGTGCATTTGATACATGCTGCAATGGCTCCTTTTTGACACAACAAAAATACACAGATTGTGATAACAAAATGCTAAAGAGTGTGATCGTTCCCATCTTCCATTTGTGAGTAAGATCTAAGCAGCGAAGGTAGCCAGGCAATGACTCTGCCACCCAATGACAAGCCTGGGAGCCAACACAGAGCACTGTAGCTGATCTCCAAGAGTGAATTTGTTGATTACATGCTAATTCTGGTGTTTCCTTTGTAGATGTTTAGCAGTTTCTTTAATGGGCGTATGGGGTATTATTCTCCCAAAGGAAGCAGATCACTTGGGAAAATCCAGAGGATACTTTTTTCAATTTAGGAATTTTGCAACCGTATGAAAATGGACAAAGAGAAAAGTAAAGAAAATATGAGTCTATCCATCCTCAGCTACAATTTCTGTAGCATTGTGTGACTTCACTTTAAAGAACCATCCTTGGCAGTTGGGCAGTTCACAAATATGTACTATTTTCCTATGTTCATAACTATCCTGGCACAAGGCTGTTACAAGGTGGAAAGTGACTAAAGTAAAGATCCCAAGAGCAAAAAGTACAGGAGAGGAACACAAGAAATCCTCTGTGAATGAACAACTCCTCAGCGCTGGGGACACAGTAAGAGTCCCAGTGAAGCAACAAGCTTCAGAGCCCCAGACAATGCATAAATACCACCCTATTAGGATGATGAGGCTGTCAGAGCCTTAAAAATGCTTACTTTCGCTATTCTCAATTTCTTATATAACCCCGCCCCAGGACTGCTCTAGAGAAGCTGGCTCCATGCCTGCTTGCTCTCCAAGTCAAATACCCAACATCAAACACTCCTCCATATTCTTGATCATTTACTGTGAGACTCATTGAATGGAAGGTCCCAGTCATTCTAACTCTTCAGGATGGACTTCCGGCCTGGCAGAGAGCTCTTCCTCTACCAAGTTTCTGGCAATGCAGCATGAACAAAATGCAGCCACTGCCCTTACAGAGCTTAGAGTTCAGTGGTCAGAGAGATATTAAACAACATATTTTAAAAATTATAAGTAATTGCAAAAAAGAAAAGGGAAGAAGTCATGTAAATATGGGGATCTATCTGTTTGTCTATCCAACAGATACACACAGGTACGCTTTACTACAAATACACTGAGAGCCTTGCTATCAATGGTAACTTCTCTCTGGTTACAAAGAACACCTCTCTTAAATAACAGTGCTCTCAAGTAGATGTTAAAATAAAAGAAGGTGAGAATCTCGGCCATCCTGCTGGGCCTCCTTGAAACCCAGAAGTCACAGGATCTCCGCCTACAGAGTCCTCTAACACTGTAAGGAACTGGAAGTACATCAGTTTTCCAGAGTAGCTCTTCCTACTTGGTTAACTCTTTGCACTCCTAGCAAAAGAGTTGCATCAGTATCAATATTACTGAACATAGATTATGTAGTAGACATTGTTCTGTCTTACTTTGATGTGTACATAAGAGAAGGAAATTAAAGCAAAGAAAATTTAAGTGACTTCCCAAGTACGCAGAGTCAAGATTTGAACGTGGAAGTCTAGCTCCAAAATTCTCACTTTTAGCCATTTACTTCTCTCGCCATAGTTATTTAATGTTTCTCTTGTCGTTTTGTCACTATTCATCCTCTGCTCTGGATAGTATCCACCCTCTTGCTTGTTAGGGTTTAGCAATGATTTTTCTTTGTGTGTCTTTATAGTCCTGTTCCCACTGTCAACCTACTTTCTCTCTCTATCTCAAGTTCAAATTTTGGAGAAAATGAAATTGTCCCTATCAAATAAAATTCTTACAGTAAACCATACACTCATTCTATAATTTGGCAGTCCTCAGGTCAGATGTCTACCTGTATTAGTTATCTACTGCTGTGTAACAAGTTACCCAAAACTGTAGTGGCATAAAATAGCCATTTGTTATGCTTATGGATTTTGTGAGTTAAGGTTTAAGATGAGGGAGAGTAGGGACCACTTGCCTCTGTTTCACTATGTCTGGGCCTCTCTCAGGAAACTTGAAGTCTGGGGACTGTAAGCATCTAAAGTCTCATTCACTCACTTATCTGGTGATTGACGGTAAGAGGAATCAAACAGCTGGGGAGAGGAACAGCTTGGTCTCCTTGGGTATCTCTCTCTATGTCGATAAAATCTCTCTAAATGATCTCTCTGGGATGGTGGCTTCAAGGTAGCTAGTTTTCATGTATCGCAAGAGAAAGAGCCAAGGGAAAACTATTGTTTTGGGGTTTTTTTATGATCAAGACTTAGAAGTCAGGAAGCATGACTTCCTTCTTAGGCTCAGATTCATCTAAACTCAAAGGAAAGAACCCTAGACCAAGAATAGGAAAGAGACAGTGGCACTGATAAATAGGGAGATGCTCGTGGAAATACTTATCTATTTATTAGTTTCTTCTGTTGGCCTCCCTGGCCTCAAAGTTATAATCTGCATCTCCTGAGGCTGTGCCAGTCAGTCGGTCCAAGTGCTAGAACTATGACTATCCCACTAGAAAACTGAATTGTCGGAACTGACTTACTCCCCAAACTTAGCTTACGGTCCTCTTCTAGTATGGCATCTTCAGTACCATAAAGCAAAGGGGCTATTTATTTTCAATGTGATATGAGTTTATTTGGAAAGAGAAGTAACTACATTATTGCAAAGGGAGAGTATAAATGACTCTGGATGTCATTTTATACCCCAGCCCCTCATCAATGTGGTGTCTTTCCTGACCTTCTGGACAAGAGTCAGAAAAGATATCTCCTTCAGTTTCGGATTGAGCAAAGAAGATGCTACATATTCTACACTATCCTGAGAGAAAAGGGACTCTGTTCATCCCCCTTTTAAAATAAACAATTTGCATGTGTTTTTCAAGTATGATTGCAGTATTTCTTCTATTGTTACAGTCCAATTGTAAACTCTTCTATATTAAATTATGGTTATGTTCCCTAATCTACAGTATGGCAAGTACTTTGTATGATAATATTTTTAGAGAATAGACAGTTATCAAGAGACTATGATTCCCTAGACACTAGAAACGTTTTTGATTCTGAGGAGTTCTGAAATAATACAATCAACCCTTAACTCTTGGAGCTATTATTTGCAGTTAGATTTACAGAGGTCTTTGGTGGTTTGTTTCATTGTTGTTGTTTTCAACAAATTATCTTCTCACGGAAATCATAATATAATGCTGTATTTTTTAAAGCAGATAGATTTCTCTTTGTCTTTTGATTAAAAGTGAAGTTATTTTTCCTCCATATTAAATTTGAAAGCTAAAATCACTGACTCCATATAGATAAAATGTGAACAGAAGCTTCTCTTTTGGGGCATTCCCCTCACAGATCATTAATATCCTAAGCATGAAATTATGCAAATTTGCAGCAAGCTCATTCTTTTCTCTAACACCTTAAGCATGCTTTTAAGGTACCCAAAAGATAATTCTTTGACAAGACCTATCAAACTGATAAGCCTCCAGCCAGAATGTCAGGGGAAAAATAGAAAAGACACAAATTACCAGTACTAGGAATAAGAAAGGAAGCATCTCTGCAGATTCCAGCCTATTAATGGGATTATATGGATAATGAAAATATCATGTAAATACATTTGAAAATCTAAATAAAATTAATAACTCCCTCTGAGGACACAAACAGTGAACCATCACTAAAGAAGAAATGCTAACCTGAAAAACCCTATATATAGTATAGAATTTAAAATTATAGTTTAAAATTTTCTCCACAAAGGACACTCTAGGCTTAAATGGATTCACTGACGAATTCCATAAAAAATTTAATAAAGAAATTATACCAATTCTTCACAATTATTTCAGAAAATTAATATGCATTCTATGAAGTTAACATTCCTCTGACATCAAAACTGAAAAAGATAGTACAAAAAAGTAAACTATAGGTCAATAGATCTCATAAATATAAACAAAAAATCTGCAAAAAATAATAGCAAATCTAATCCAACAATATATAAAAAGGATAACATATTATGACCAAGTGAAGCATTATCTTAAAAACTCAAGACTGGTTCAACATCTAAAAATCAATCAATTAAATTCACCATATGTATTGACTAAAGAAGAAAACCATATGATCAGCCCAATAAATGCAGAAAAAAATATTTGATAAAATTCATCATCTGTTCTAGATAAGAAAAATTATCTCTGCAAATTAGAAATAGACAAAAATCTCATCAAGCTGATAAAGAATATCTAGATATGCATAAGGAACATTATACTTAATAGAGAAGGACTATATTCTCCCAAAGATATACAGCAAAGCAAAGATATCCACTTTTACAACTTCTCTTCAAAGCTGTATTAGAACTTAGCAAGCACAGTAAGGAAAGAAAAGTAAGAAAACCCACCTGGAATTGAAAGGAAGAAATAAAAATATCTGTTTTATTTTTTTTTTAAATGTTTTATTTATTTCTGAGAGAGAGAGACAGTGTGAGCAGGGGAGGGTCAGAGAAAGAGGGAGGTACAGAATCTGAAGCAGGCTCCAGGCTCTGAGCTAGCTGTCAGCACAGAGCTGGAAGCGGGGCTCGAATCCACAAACCGTGAGATCATGACCTGAGCCAAAGTCAGACGCTTAACCAGCTGAGCCTCCCAGGGGCCCCTAAAAATATCTATTTTATATATGACATGATTGCCTAAACAGAAAATCTTAAAGATTCCATAAAAAAATGGCACTAAAATGACTAAGCAAAATAGAAGGATACAGGCTAACTGTTCCAAAACCAATCCTAAGTTTGTAACTAACAATGAGCAACTAAAAATAGAAATAAAAAATATGATTTACAATAGCTCTCAAAATATGAAATACTTTAATATAAATCTTCTAAAATATGTGCAAGATATGTCCACTGAAAACTCTAAAACACTGATGGAAGAAATCAGAGGGTGCATAAATAAATGGGGAGGTATACCATCTTATTGGATTATAAAACTCAAGATTTTGAAGATGTCAATTCTCTCAAAACTCATCTATATGTATTTACAAACATGCAAAATAAACACCAAATAACCAATGCATCGAAGTATAAATCACAAGGGGGGCACCTGGGTGGCTCAGTGGGTTGGGCATCTGACTTCGGCTCAGGTCATGATCTGATGGTCGGTGGGGTCGAGCCCCTCATCGGGTTCTGTGCTCACGGCTAGCTCAGAGCCTGGTGCCTGTTTCAGATTCTATGTCTCCCTCTCTCTCTGCCCCTCCCTTGCTCACGCTGTCTCTCTCTCAGAAATAAATAAGACATTTAAAAAAAAGTATAAATCACAAGGAAAATTAGAAAATATTCTGAAATAAATACAAATGAAATATAACATACAAAACTTATGGGATGAAACTAAAGAAGGGCTCAGAGGAAAATTTATAGCGCAAACACCTACATCAAAAAGAAAGGTGCCAAAATTAGTTCTTTGAAAAGATCAATAAAATTGAGAAAATTTTAGCTAGACTGATCAGTGGAAAACAAGAAAAAAAAGACAGGGAAGACTCAAATTACTAAAATCAAGAATGAAGGAAGGGCCAACACCACTGATATTACAGAAATAAAAAGTTTTATAAGGGAATACTAAAGGCAACCACATAGCAACAAATTAAATACTTTAGATGAAGTGGGAAAAATTCTTTAAAAGAAACTACAAAACTGACTCGAGACAAAATAGAAAATCTGAATAGTAATGAGATTGAATTGGTAATTTTATAAATATATACAAAGAAAACTTTAGGCCAAAAAGGTTTCACCAGAAAATTCTATTAAACATTTAAAGAATTTATACCAATTCTTCACTAGCCTAACCCCCAAAATAAAACAGAACGCTTCTCAGCTCATTCAAGATCAGTATTATCATGTTAACAAAGTCAAATAAAGAAATCACAAGAACAGTTCAGACACAAAACCCTCAACAAAATGCTAGTAAATAAAATAAAGCAGTGGATAGTCAGTGGAATTACCCAAGCAATGCAAGACTGTTTCAGTATCCAGAAATCAATTAATATGCCATATTAATAAAGAACAACAACAACAAACATGTGATTATCTCAGTAGATGTGAAATTGCACCTCACAAAATTAAACACCCTTTCATGATAAACTCACTAAACAACATAGGAATAGAAGGAAACCACCTCAGCCTCCTAAAGGGCACATAAAACAATAAAATNAAAATAAAACTTGATGCTGAGCTATATAAAACAATAAAATAAAATAAAATAAAATAAAATAAAATAAAATATAAAATAAAATAAATAAAAAATAGTAAAGTAAAATAAAATACCTCACAGCTAACATTGTATTTGACGGTAAACGACTGAATGCTTAGAGCACCTGGGGGGACTCAGTTTGTTCAGTGTCCAACTTCAGCTCAGGTATTGATCTCACGGTGTGTGAGTTCAAGCCCCCCTTCCAGCTCTGTGCTGACAGCTCAGAACCTGGAGCCTCCTTTGGATTCTGCTTCCCCTTCCTCAGCCCCTCCCCAGTTCACACTCTGTCTCTCTCTTTCTCAAAAAGAAATAAACATTAAAAAAAAAAAAAAAGACTGAATGCTTCTCCCCTCAGATCAGGAAGAAGACAATGATGTCTAATTTCAAAACTAATATTCAACATTGTATTTGAGATTCAATGAGGCAAGAAAATTAAAAAAGTCATCCAGATTGGAAACGAAAACGTTAAACTATCTCATAGAGGATCCTAAGAAACACACACATATACACACAGAGCCTAGTAGAGCTAATAAACAAGTTCAAAAAGTTGCAGGATACAAGATCTATTTACAAAAATCAATTGTATTTCTATATACTGTCAACGAACATTTTGAATATGAAGGTCATAAAACAATTTCATTTACAAACATATAAAAAGGATAAACTATTTAAAATTAAATTAAACAAAAAGAATGAAAACTATACTCTAAAAACTGCAAAACATTGTTTAAATAATTAAAACTTAAAAAATAAAAAGATATTCCATGTTTATGGATTAGAAGACTTAATATTGTTAAAATAGTAGGAAATTCCCAAATATTCTACAGATTCAATATAATCCTTATAAAAATCCTAGCTAATGTCTTCGCAGAAATTGACAAGCTTACCATAAAATCCATATGGTAATGAAAGGGACTTAAAATGCATACTTCCCAATTTCAAAACTTACTATAAACCTAATCAAGACTATGTAGTATTGGCATAAAGATAGACTTATGGATACATGGAATAAATTTGAGGCTCCAGGAGTGAGTGCTTATATTTATGATCAATTTATTTTCAACAAGAGTGCCAAAGCAATTTAATGAGGAAAGAAAAGTCTTCAACAAATGGTGCTGAAATGACAGAATACCCCTCAAAAACTGAAGTTTGACCTCTTCCTCACACTATACTATCAAGTGTCATTAAAATATTCCAAAACCCTAAATTTAAGATCCAAAACTATGAAACTCTTATAGGTGTGCATGTTTATGACCCTGACTTATACTATGCCTTCTTAGATATGACACCAAAACCAAAGGTGAAAAAATTAAAATGGATGTCATCAAATTGAAAAAAAAAATTATGTTCAAAAGACCATCAGTAAAGTGAAAAGAAAGCCCAAATATTTGCAGAAAAAAATTTGTAAATCATATATTTGATGAGGAGCTTATATCTGGAATATATAAGGAACTATTACAACAACAAAAAGGAAAATAAACTGATTAAAAACTGGACAAAGTATCTAAGTGGACTCTTCTCCAAAGAAAACATACAAATGGTCAGTTAAGAACATGAAAAGATGTTCAACATCATTAGCCATCAGGGAAATGCAAATCAAAACCACAATGAGATACGCTACCGCTAAGATAGCTGTAATAAAAGAATGGAAGTACTGGTAAGGATATGAAGAAATTGGAACTCTCAGACATTGATGGGATGGTAAAATGAGGTAGCTGCTTTGGGAAAAAATCTGGTGGTTCCTCAAGTGGTTGGTTAAACATATAGTTATTAAATGACAGCATTTTCACTCCTATGTATATACCCAAGAAAAATGAAAATATGTGTCCATGCAAAAACTTGTGTATGATTTTCACAGCAACATTGTTCAAAACAACTAAAAAGTGGAAATAACCTAAAATTCTGGCAACTAATGAATAGATAAAATATTACATGATCTTAAAATTGAATACTTCGCAATAAAAAAATGAAGTACATTAATACATTCTACAACACGGATAAGCCCTGAAAATATGCGAAGTGAAAGAAGCCAGTAACAGAGGACTACTTGTTATGTTACTCCCTTTATATGAGATGGCTAGAATAGGCAAATCTATAGAAGGTAGATTAGTGGTTTGCCTAGAGTTGGGGAGTGGGAGATTAGGGGAGTTGACTTAGGGCTGGTAAGTTTCTTCATGGGGTATTTAAAAGTTCTAAAATGGGTGCTGGTTCACTCAGTCAGTGGAATGTGTGGCTCTGAGCCACAGGCTGGGTATAGAGATTACTTAAAAATAAAACCTTTTAAAAAATCATGTGACCAAAAAGTTCTAAAATTTATTATGGTGATGGTTGTCTAACTCTGAATATATTGAATTGTATACTTGAAATAGGCAAGTGGTATGGTATATGCAATATGTTTCAGTGAAGCTATTTTAAATAACTGATCTATAGGGCCAGAGCAATTCCATCAGCATCCCAACAAGCATTTTCTTAAGAGAAATCTATAAACTGATTCTAAACTTGCAATGAAAACACAAAGGAATTAGAAGACCCAAAACCAGCCCCCTAGCTGCCATCTTTCTTCCCGGCGGCGTGAGCGCCTAATCTCAGCTGGTCCACCCGAGACCCCCTGAGCACCAACCCTAGTCCCCTGTGCGGTCCCAGTTCCGCTCCAACAAGACGAAAGAAACTATCTTGAACCCGGAGAAACTCGCCAAACTGCAAGCGCAAGTGCACATCGGTGGGAAAGGAACTGCTCGTCAAAAGAAGAATGTGGTTCATAGAACAGCTACAGCAGATGATAAAAANAAACTTTAGTTCTCCTTAAAGAAGTTAGGGGTAAACAATATCTTTGGTGTTGAAGAAGTGAATATGTTCACAAACCAAGGAACCGTGATCCACTTTAAGAATCCACTTTAAGGACCTTCAAGGTCAGGCATCTCTGGCAGCGAACACTTTCACCGTTGCAGGCCACGCTGAGACAAAGCAGCTGACAGAAATGCTACCCAGTATCTTAACCCAGCCTGGTGCAGGCGATCTGGCTACTTTAAGACTGCCTGAAGTGCTCCCCACACAATCTGTGGATGGAAAGGGACTGCTTGCTACCGGAGAGGACGAAGATGATGAAGTTCCCACTCTTGCGGAGAATTCTGATGAAGCCCCAAGAAGGAAGCAAACGGAACTGAGTCAACTTCTGAAGAGGATAAAACTTGAAGAAGTTGAAGACGTTACTGGAAGCTGCTATTTTATATTACGATGGCTTTTTAAAAATTTTGTTCATGGATCTGATAAAATCTAAATCTCTAGTATTTTTAAGCCCAAGCCCCTTGGACACTGTAGCTCTTTTCAGTTTTTGCTTATACACAACTTATTCTTTGCAGCTAATTAAGCTGAAGAAGCCTGGGAATAAAGTTTGAAACAAGATTAATAAAGTTCTTTGCCTAATGAAAAAGAGAAAAGAATACCCAAAACCATTTCGAAGAACAAAGATAGTGTGCTCACACCATCTGATTTTCAGACCTGTCATACATAAACCATTACAGTGTAGTATATTGGCAAGGACAGACATATTGATCCATGGAACTGGATAAAGTATCCAGAAAAAAGCTCTCATTTATATGGTTAATTGATTTTGACAGAGGTGTAAGACACACTGATGGAGAAAAGATAACCTTTTCAACAAATTGTGATAGAAAAATTAAATATTCCTGTTTAGGAAAAACAACTTCTATTGGTATCTGACACCGTATACAAAATATTTGCAGTCATCTCACCACAAAAGGCTTACAAGGGGTGAATGAAGACATAAGATACTCAACACAATTAGAAATTAGAGGAATGCAAATTAAAACTACATTTACCTATCACTACATACCTATTAGAATGCCTTTTGAAAAATGGCAATACCAGGTGCTGTCAGTGATGCGGAACAACCAGGACTCACACCGGTGGTGGAAATTCAAAATGGCATGGCCATGGAAACCTACCATATCGCTCAGAAATCTCATTCTTAGGTATGTACTAACAAAAATGAAAACCTACGATCACGCAAAAATGTGGGTGCTAATGTTTCTATTGGCTTTGTTATTAACTCCCTAAACTGGAAGCAATCAAAATGACATTCAACTAAGAAATAGGCAGACAAGGGTGCCTGGGTGGCTCAGTCAGTTAATCATCTGACTTCCTTCCACTCAGGTCATGATCTCCAGGTCCATGAGTTCGAGCCCCACGTGAGGCTCTGTGCTGACAGCTCAGAGACTGGAGCCTGCTTTGGATTCTGTGTCTCCCTCTCTTTCTGCCCTTCCCTTGCTCACACTCTGTCTTTCTGTCTCTCAAAAATAAATAAACATTAGACAAATTTAAAAAACAGGCAGACAAAGTAGGTGACATAAACAGATGGAGTACTATTCAGCAGTAAAAAGGAAGGTACTACAGATACATGCCCTAACATGGATGTCACCAAGTGCATCATGCTAAGTGAAAGCATCCAGACCCAAAAGGCTACATATTGTATGATTTCACTATATGATAGTCTTGCAAAGGCAAAACTACAGAGAGAGGAAAACAGACCTGTGATTGTTAGAGTCTGAGAAAGGTGGAGAGATTGACTACAAAGGAGAATGTGGAAAAAGGGGAATAGGGTGAGAGAACCATTCTATATCTTGATTTGGGTTGTGGTTATACAACTCTGCTAAGTTTGTCAAAACTCACAGAACTGAACACTAAAACTCTGGATTTTACTGTATGTAAATTATATATTAAAATGGAAAACAAAGAAAAGCAAGCAATTAGATATTTGTGGCTTACAAACATTTTTCAGAAATATTTTATTTTCTATGACCCCAATTTTAAATAATAAAAATATTCATCATCTAACTCAAATTCATATTTCTAAGTTTCGGCTTTGACAGATTTTATGAAGCCATCACTATCTAAAGCCAAGTCAAGGAGCTCAGTGAGTTTTCACAATGTCAGATCACAAGATAGACTTAATGGCAGAAGGGCTTGGAGAGAACAGAGCAGAGTGGTGACCCATTCCAACACAATGGAACATATATCTCTGATAAACAAGTAGCTGACTTTCAGCTAACTCACTGTCTGTGAGTTTAAAGAGCTGCTACTTTGTTCCTCTTTACCTCTCAATATTTTAAACATACTAAGGAGGGTGAAATCAACAAGCTAAGAGTAACTGAATAAATACAGGCAATGCGTGTGTATTTCCTCCAGGGTAATTACAATTCAACTAGTGAAGTAGATGCTTTCAGAAGACACAATCCCTGTGGGTAGAAAAGTCGGGAGGTAGAAATAACATAGGAAATGAAGAAGTGCTCTTAGAATGGGTATTTTTAAGATAAAATATTGTTATGTCCAACTTTACAGGTTTTTTAATTTATATTTTTAGACCAAAAAATAATAGAACTTTAATGAGGAAAAATCTTTTTATCTCACTAAACTGTACTTTACATTTAAATCATTATCTATTTACTATATAGAAGTAATTCAACAACAGAATTTCAAAAATGGAAGAGATTTTATCTAAATAACCCTTGCCCTTTATATATGAGAAATCTAAGATTCAGAGAAAAAAAGACAGTTGATAAAGGTTAAGCAAATAGTTAATGTGAGAACTGGGACTAAAATTCAGGTCTTTAGATTCCTCAAGAGTCCCAAATTATAGTTATAAAAAACTATTACTAGCTATCTTTACAGTAAAGAAGGAAATAGGATGAGAAATGTCTAAAATGCCACTAGTACAAAACTTACAAGTTATTTTAGCAGATAATTTAGTATCCTGTTTATAGAATTGATACATATAAATCCATTGCAGTAACATAAAATAAAGGATAAGAAACGTGATTAAGGAAGACAAGACATAGTTTATGCTAATCAAATTCATGGCCATTTTCCTAAACAACATTTCAGTTTTCCTTTTCAGTTTTATTGCAACGGTTTAATATACATAGGATTGACTAGAGGATGCTGTGTCCAATTTTGAATTTAAATAATCATTTGTGTAGACACCTTCAAGTCAAGCACACTAACGCCCTTCTAGAAAGGTCCTTGGAGTATTGATAATAAAACAAAGTAACCAAGTTTGTTTCCAAATGATTTGTGTAATTATACTTTAACATAATTGGACATGAATTTTTATTGAAGTTTAAGTTCTGTAGTCTGGAATATATACGGTGGGAAAAGTTTGGTCGTAACGCATCTCTCCCTCTCTCAAGGATGTAAATGCCTTTGACATTGCTGGATGATTTTGTCACTGAGGAGATGGGCACCATCTGTCCCCGCTTAGTTGTGTTGAGAATGTTGACCTGAGAGCATTTAGCAGAACTGAAGAAACCTGAAGGAGTATCTCTATTCTTTTTTAACATAGTAATAAGTTATCTGGAGTGTTGCAAAGCCATATGAGCTTGTGTCTGCAAAATGAAGACAGGAGAATTATTCTCAGTCTGCAAAAGATTAATTATGGGAGTTTAGAAAGAGAAAGACTTACACAGAAGCTATCTGAGTTCAGAACCAATAACCTTTTCCAGCTGTCATACAGAAAGGGAGAGACAGAGATTTCTCTGTTTGCTGACAATCTAATTGAGGCTTTCGAGTTAGAGGACCTAGGTGAGGGAACACATTTGTGTGAAAAGAGGCTACATTGATGAGGACATTGTATGATTAGATTAGAACAATATTGTACTTAATTCCCAGTAACTTGGGAGGATAGATTTGTAATTGTAATTCACCTTTCATTTTAGTCTATTATAGTCAAAGACCAGAAAAGAAACAGACACAGATGTTAAACAACTGAAGTGGTTTTATTTCCTCTGATTCAACATAGCTAATTTTATTAGTCCATTATCTCCACTAATATTATATATGTGTAATTAATTAACCAATTATATTCTCCCTGAAATATTCTCTTCTTCCTCCTCATGTGCTCTTACTATCTACTAATGGAACTAACTAACATCACTCCAGTTCCAAAACTTGGGTTCATTTTAGCCCCCTTTTCCCATCAATTGCTTGCTGACTGATTCTACTTCCATAATTTATCTTCCATTTCTTCCCTTTGTTCTCCACACTGCAATCACAATTCCTTTTTCACCATGTGTTTATTCTCTAAGTATTCACGAGCTGTATCCTATATCCTCAGTCTTCTGTAAGGTCTGACCTGTGATTCATTTTCCTAGAAAATAACTCCAGTCACATTTCTATGATGTAAAATTCTTGCTTATCACAAAGTTTGTATTGCATAAAGCTCCTATGGAAACAGTCATCATGTCCCATTCAATGACTTTATATTTCCTCTATCCTCCTTCATGTTCTCTGCTCTGAGTTTGTTTCTTTACCTTACTTATGGAGTTTTCTCTGCCTGGAATGTCCATTCACTTTCAATTTATCCTTTAAGACCTATGGGGCACCTGAGTGGCTGAGTCAGTTATGGGTCCAACTTCAGCTCTAGTCATGATCTCACAGTTTGTGGGTTCAAGCCCCACATCAGGCTCTGTGGTGACGGCTCAGAGCCTGGCACCTGCTTCGGATTCTCTCTCTCTCTCTCTCTCTTTCTTCCCTTCCCCCATGCATGCTCTCTTTGTCTCTCAAAAATAAATAAATGCTTAAAAAAATCTTTTTAAAAGACCTAGATAAAATTTCACATTTTACACAGAACTTTCTTGGGTTACACAGCTATGAACAATTTTTGCCACATGAATGTTCAGAGAGTGGGACTGAAAGGTAATCACCCAAGAATTTTATGGGGACAAGATGTTGAAATCATAGAACATTGACCCACATATTTATCTTTGCAGTTTAGACCATCATGTTATAAAAGAATGACAGATGGCCAGTATAACTCCCTACCCTAAGATGCTTTCCCAGTATGACTCTGGAAATAAAGATTGATCATCTTTCCCCCCACATCCAGAAATTCGAATAAACCCATAATAAAAAGAAGCACTAGTAAACATACACAAAATAACATGAGAAGGGGGAACATGTTTTGAAAGAGAACAAATGCTTGAATAAACTACTAGTTTTTTTTTTTTTTTTTTGAAAGGATTGATAAGCATGAGAGCAATGTGGGACCAATAGATACTACAGTTAGACTTCCATGGTAAAGTGGTATTTCCTCTCACTTCATACCCCATACCTTTAACAATGTCTTAATGTTCTTCACAATTCTGCAAAGAAGCTGTCCTATTCATATGCCCATGTTTGTTCATCTTCTTCTTGCTTTGGGGGGTGATATTAAATGTTATCTCTTTTTAAACCTTCCCCCAAAGCAGAGAAATAAATTCACTTTCATCTTCAATTTCCTGGCATTTTGGTCCCATATCAATTATGATACCTGTCATGATAGTGCTTTAAATACTTTCTAACATACCTCTAACTTATAGATAAGTCCTTGGACAGTAGTGACTGAGTAATGATTCATTCTTTGTATCACTAAAATCCAGTAAAGTGCCTAACACACAGAGTGTCTAATAAATATTGGATAAATGAAAGAATGAATAAAATTATGGTAGAGACTCCTAACACCAAAGTTAAAAAGAAAATGAGACTCAGAGTTTAAATTAGTTTTGCTCTATTCAACCAACTCATCAGTAGAGCTAACACTGAAACCCAAGTCTTCTTACTCCAAGGCCATTACTCATTTCCCAAATAGATGGACTCACTTTAACTTGCTAAATCCTTGAATATGCAAACTAGGGGACACTTTTGGGGTTTAACTGGCTAGGTTTTTGAAAAACAAGAGGCTTGCTTACTTATTTACACAGAGGCTGAACTGTAATAGGATTAAAAATAAATAGCTACATAAAAACAATTACACTTATGTACATGGCAGATTCACAAAAGATTATTAGCGTAAAGCAAAATATATTTTAAAAATTCTTAACTTTGAGAGAGGCATGCTCTTCTTCACAAATCTGCCCTTCATATAACTGTAAAGACAGAAGTGAACTCGATGAATCTGGGTCTGAACCAATATTTGATTCAAACATATTTCAGTATGATAAAAGAATAGGGAGTGCCACTTGGTGTTTGTGGTATTAAAAGAATGTAAACTGATCAATGCAAGCTGCTAAATATACCAACTTATTATGTTAGGCAGGCAAAAGAACTCTATGACTAGGTTTCAAAACAAATCAATTAAAATTGTTTTAAGCACTTGTAAGCAGGATAACAGCAGTCAAATCTTATGTCCATATTGTAACTGATTAGCCATGCAACCCATTTCATGATTGATTACAGCTGTGTCTACAGGCTTGGCCATTGAGTAATTCCAAGAAAAATTTGCACCTATCAACGCCGCCCTTCTCAATGCAAGACTACTGGCAGAGATAAGAAGGTTTGGTTAATCTGCTTATACTAGTATTGAGATAAAACACTCAAAGTTTGACAGAGATAAAAGAGAACATTTTTAAAGGAGCCATTCTGCCCCATTTGTAAAGACATGATCTCCTTTGCTACTGAGCCTTTTTTCCTACCAAAATATGATGTTGGCTACTTTGAGGATGAGAGTTCAGACTATGTGGATCATTGGTATGATGTGTTGTAGCCATATCTGTGATCTTGCCTTATGCTCTCCTTAAGCACTCTTTCCCTGTGCTAATTTTAAAGTGAGATTATGCAATTTACTGTTGATTTATGCAGAACTGTAGAAGTGTGATTTCACTTTGGTCAAAATTAGATTGCATACATTCAGAAACCCTAACCTGAGATCATTCAAATTTTCAAATTATTAGATTTACATATTAATAATTCCTAGCGTATTTTTCTTTTTACCATCTCTAATTGCAACCAGAATTTATAACTTGGGAACTTTTAAAATCCAAATGCAATGGCTAAGTGCTTCAAGCCTAAAGCCTTGCCACGCTGCTATAGAGACCCTCAGTAGACAGAAATCTGAAAGGTTGGGGCTTTGCATTTTACCCTCTTTTCCCTCACAAAAGAGCTCACTCCACACTGTTTAATATATACTCACACACTCCCAGTAAACCCTACTGCCAAATGATGGCAACAAAAGCATTTATGGCCCAGTGATTCAAAATGTGTTCACTTTTCTATCACGCCCATCTTTATCATGATATATACATAAAATTTAGGAAATCAGAATTTTTCTCCTTGGATTGATCTTACCAATTTCCATAGTATCTATAAATTTGAAAAGAAGAAAAAAAGTAGAACCAGGTTTCTTTATGTATGGGTGTTCTGACCTATGAGTTATGTCCCGCCTTTGAAGTAACAGGATCTCCTTCAGAGGAAAGGTGTTGGTGAAGAAGACCTTGATTCATTCAAAAGATGCCTATGCACTTGGTGGCTTGGAAAAGCAAGATTTGTTTGGTGGAATGTTTCTCTATTCAGTGAAGAGAGTCTATATGTACATGTACATGCTTAATGGTCAGTTAAAGAGCCATTCCGAAGGCTGTAGTAGGTTGGGTTTAAATGTAAAACTCTTTTGGCCTTATGTAATGGCAAAATGAATGGCAGTATGTTTCTCATTAAAGATCTCTTTTCAGTGAAGGCCTCTTTGATGCATAGTTTACTTGGACAATGGTTGATCTGAAACCACGGAAGAAAGTCTTTAGCCGGACCAAGTCTTCAGCAGGACCAAGGCTGAGAACTGAAGTGGAAATTGTATTCCTCAAAAATTTCTCCATATTAAATTTAATTCTACAAATATTTTTTGAAGGACTTTTCTGTGCAAGACACAATGAATGTTGCAGATATAAAATCAGTTGCTGGGCCTTTATCTTAACAAGAAGGGTAAGACAACTTCAAAATACTACGTGCTAAATGATACCTGCATGGGTGAGGAGCAAATTACTGCTGTGTTCGGAGATTAAAGAGAGATCACATTTATTTCAGTAGATAATGAGAAGCTTTGTGGAATACATTCATATAAAGCAGACTTAAGATAGAGGAAGAACTAGGTAGGTTGAAGGAGGGGGTGATTTCCTAGGTAGAGTGGAAATACCACACGACCAGAAGGACAGAGGCATGGGACAAATCTAGGGGATATTACATAGTTTGAATGTTCTAGGAACTTACAACATATTTTTGGGCTCGTATTGGAAAGAATATTAAATCCCTAAAGAAATTTTTACTATTTGTGTAGGCCTGAAAGAGGTCTTCAGTGGGGAATTGATTTTTGTTTACTTTGCTCTGAGGTAAGTGTAGAGAATTTAGAATTAAACTATAGTTTACACTGTAGTCTTTGGAAAGGTTCATTAATATTAGGTGCCTATATGGCAAGTTAAATCTGAGGAGATGAATCAGTGGTTAACTAGGACTTATCATCATAGTAATATAGGCAGTGGGTAATCTGGGTTCCAAATTGATCCTCTCCTTCATTTAACAATAATAACAATGATAGTAAAATCTATAACAACAACTATTTATTGAGTTTGTAATTGCTATATTATTTTATTTGATTATATTATTTCATTTATATAATTTCTACTTTATATTGTTTCATTTCATTCTTACAACAGCCCTATGAGATGAATACCTATTATTATTCATAGATGAATTAACTAATATGCCAAATCTATGTAAAATACCTAAGAAGCCGGGTCAAACTGGCCATGACTCCCACTTGGACACCAGACAATTCTTCCCCCTGTTGGCAGTTGTACAAGTACAATTGTCCGAACAGAGCCTTAGAAGCACTTTACTAACCCACTTCAGATCAGCACCTGCTCTTGATAAAGTTTGTGGGTATGTTACTAGTCCTTCAGGTTTCCCTGTCTGAGACTACCTGAGACAGTAGGCTGCATACCACGGTGGTACAGCATGGGTTCTGAGGATGAGGTGCAGAGTTCAAATATTGTCCCTGCCACATGCCAGGTGGGTGGGCAAATTCCCCTCTACTCCTTGGTTTTTACCTATAAAAGAAGGTAATAAAGTTACCACCTTTTGTTTTGAGTATTAAATGAGGTAGCACATGTGAACTATTTAAAGTTTTATCTGACAAATAGTAAGTACTCAATAAGTGTTAGTTATTATCTTCAATCAGATACCAGACTCAGTCTCACGGTTCTACAAAAAGGGAACCAAAACAAATAAGAGAGAACAGTGATTTCTTAATTTGGCAGCACCATGATGCTCCTATTTGTATCTCCCTTTCTCTACCTTTGGATTCTTTCTTATTTCTATGTAGGTAAGCACAATCCCTGGTACGTGTCTTCCAAGAAACCCGTAGAAAGTCAAAGGTAAAGCATCTAAAATTGGGAATCTCTTTAAATCCTCTAGCTAGGAGATCATAAATCATTTGCAGAATACAAAATAAAGATCAGGTGTAATTACAGAACAGGAGGAGCACAATTATCTTTTCAAAACCACCGTAGCAGCATGTAAAACTTTCATCTGTTCTTTTAAAAATGGCAGAGCTATTCCTTTCTTGAAGATTCTCACTCAGCTTTGTGATAGCTAGATAAGCAGTATACAGTGACACAGACAAGATCAAGAAATGAAGGGGGAAATATAGACTGAAGTCTATAAGGAAGAATATAGACTGAATAAAATATAGACCGAAGTCTGAAGGACTGCTAAGGAGTGAGGCCAAAGTATTTCCTCCCTCCTCTCTGCCTTCAGTGACATTGTTAACCTTGACTGAGTCTCCTTTCTGATTCCATCTCCAGCAAATAGCTCCTCCCTCTGTGGTTCTAGCTTCCATTGCACATTCCCAGTCTCTGGGCTCCAGTAATACCCCCTCCACTGTGCCCCTCCAGTCCTAGGGGATCTGGTGACTTCCTGCTGTGGTTAATCTCTGGATTTGCTCACCATCTCTTATTTGGCTCCTCGGCCCTTACATCACCTATGTAAACAGTGTCCAATATTAAATTCCCTCTGCTTGAAATATTCACATTGGTTTTATTCTCTGACTCTACTAATAGTGTATAACTCTTTAATCCAAATGAGTAAAGGTTTCCCTTGACACAAGTGTGAAGCAGGCATTTTGCCTTCCATTATTTCCTCTTTCTCATGCTGCATCCACGTCCTAACTTTGTGTTTCTATTCAGGGACCACGTGGCTTCAGAGTGTTGGCACCTGATAACTCATCCCTCATCCTCACCTAGCCTGTGCCTTCTCAGAATGCCACATTGGCAAGTAATCAGAAAGTTATCATTATTATAATATCTGACATGTTTATGTGAGACCCATCCCAGGGTTATTTGATTAAAGTCACCATTTTTCCCAAAAACCAGAACCCTTACAGCATAACTTAACATTTTGCAGTAGGATTTTTGCTCTTTTAATTCCCCTTGCTCAAAATGTCATGGTAGACTTCAAATTTACCCTCACCTCTATAAATAATTAGTTCCCTTAGGAAAAACCACTCTGATCTATAGATTCCACAAGCTGCTTCAGAAACAAAAGGGCCTTGGAGGTGAGATAAGGTTCATTGTCTGGGTTTGAGTTTTGGTTGGGTTTGATTAGTGTCCTATGGCTAGCCAACTTCTCTGACATTTAGAACCTTTAAAATACTGATTTCTAAAAAAAATAAAATAAATAAAATAAAATAAAATAAAATACNTTCTATTGCCACTGATACATTGAAGAACTTCCCAAAAGACAACCATGTCAGCTGATGATATTTATGAGACCTGTATAAAATGATCAAGAAAGAAAATATGTACTTGAACAGTTTAATATTATAGATATTATGCACTTTGGCTTAGTAGGGTGATGGGAGGGGTAGAGATTCAGGTAATAATTGCCATGCTCTAAATTAATGAGTGATAACAAGCTCCATGAAAAAAAATGGGTTTTGTATTTTTTTAAGTTAACTTAATCTTAAAATCTAATAAACTCCAAAGAGAATGACAATCAATTTTGGGGTAAAGAAAAATTATTCTAGAAATCACTTGCATGAAAGTCATGAAAAGATACAAGAAAATGCAGAAAAATGTAAGCAATGAGAGAAATAGCCTGAACAGATATTCAAATATTGCAAAGCTAGCTTTAAAAACACACTTATGAAGTAGGAAGAGAACACAGGTATATTGATGGAACAAGATAGAAACAAAGACAAGCAAATAAGAATTTAACATATGATAAGGTAACATTTCAAATCAGTGAGGAAAAAAATGGACTATGCAAGTATAATGAGCTCAAGTTGGTTATTAAATATATATGTGTATGTGCATGTCTACAAATATATATGTTTACCTTTTTTTATATATAAATAAATGTATATATTTAAATTGCTACCATGTACACAATATATATGGCTATAGTATATTTTATACCAAATGCCTCCAGGTAAAGTCAAAGTAAAAGAAAAACTTAAGCCAAAAAATATTTGAAGAAAATAAATGTAAATATATTTTTTCCTCAATGAGGGAAAGTTTATTTTAAGTTTTACAGAACATAGAAACCATAAAACATGTAATTGGTAGATTTGACTACATGAAAATATAGAACTTCTCTATTACAAGAAACAAATTTTTTAAGAAAAGGAAAAATGGGGGCATAAGTATTTGCAACCTACATGAGAGATCTCAAGTCTTTCTGATCTGAACATCTGAATCTGTACGTACATACATATTTATAAAACAAATAACATCTGGGGAATATCAAAACAATGCATTTTGCCCTGAATAAGCTCTGGTTTATAATTGTCCTGAGGTACCCATTTCTAATTGTCAAAGCTAGTGGATTTAGCCCAAAGGGTTTCTTCCATGCTTAAAACTTACCCACAGGGGAGCCTGGGTGGCTCAGTGGGTTAAGTGTCCATCTCTTGATTTCTACTCAGGTCATGATCTCACAGTCCCTGAGATGGAGCCTTGTGCTCTCAGCAAAGAGCCTGCTTGGGCTTCTCTCCTCCTCTCTCTCTGCCCCTCACCTGCTAGTTCTAGTTCTCTCTCTCTCAAAAAACAAACAAACAAGTGAACAAACTTACTCCCAGGAACAGAATATGAGGCAAGTTCTAAAGGGAATTCCACCTAGACAGGAAGGACAGGAAAACCAGCTGATTCTACCCTACCTGAGTGTGGAAAAGAAAAATGTAGTGGAAGTAAAGAATCATTTAAAAGTATCCTAGCTCTTCTCTCTTGAACCAAAATCAGACAGGAGTGGGATTTTAGAAAGATTTTAAAAGCAGGAGAGGTTTATCCCCCACTCCCAACTTGAAACTCTGAAAAAGACAAAAATAGCCACCTGACGTGATTAGCAAGAGAAAGAGCCTAAGTTAATAGTGCCAGCCTTCCTCTGGTTCTTATTGAGCTCACAATGTTTCCAAGGCAGAAAAGTTAAGAAACGAAGCCAAAGCTAGATAGAATGTGACAAGGCTCCAGCGGAGGCATCCAAGGGGGTCACCAGGAGCTGACCAAGCCAAGAGACCAGCATCAGTAGAAGATTCCACCAGAGAGCCAAATAACTAGACAGATACTAAAAATCACAGAGGATTACGTAAAAACACCTTTGTACCCTTTGTCAAATAACCCCCCCCCCAACAACCACTATATGGGATCATTTAAGTCCCTATCCCTACCAATACACAAATATAATTAGATATCACCATGGTGAAGGAGCAAAGAGAAGGAAAATATATCTTAAAGTCTGAGCATTTACTTGAGATTGAATTATCCAAAGAATAAATCTGTTTAAATTCGAGCTGTGTGAGAGATATTCATTGATAAGTTTAAGTTCTGCTTTTATACAACTTTTACCAACCCCCTTCCCCAGGAGAAAGATTAGAGTAGTTGTAGAAAATTAATAAGCTAAATTTCCTTCTTTCTTGATAGCAATAAGGAAATCAGTGACTCTCCTACATATATAAAAAACTCTTTTAATGCAATAAAAGAAGAATGGGCTAAAATATAACCAACTCACAAAAGAATAAATTAAAAACCTACCATGACACCAAGAAGTAAACTATGGACTCTGGATGATAATGATATGTCAATGTAGGCTTATCAACAATGACTCTAGCAAGGGTGTTGATAGTGAGAGACATTATGCATGTCACATATGGTGGCAGGGGTGTATGAAAAATGTCTTTCAATTTCACTGTGAACCTAAAACTGCTCTAAAAAATAAAGTCTATTTAAAAAAAAAACCCTACTATAATAACACATTCAACCCTTAATAAAGAACTATACATCTGGAAAGCCACATTTTCTATCAAACTATTGAACATACAGTTATTTAAGTGCTTTCTCTTGGTAGAGGTGCATGGCCACTGCCTTTGATATAAACTAGTAGGTGTTTCTGGAGGCAATTTAGCAGTATGTTTTAAAAGCTTTAAAACTCCTTTCTGGTGTTTGTCCCAAGAAAATAAGAAGCCATGTGACCACATACTCATGATACCTTCTTTCATTCTCATTTAGAACACTGAAAACATGGAAACAAGAAGTGATTGGTAAAATAGTTGTATAAAATAGGATAATAAAATTTAAAATGTCATAGAAGTATAGCTATTCACAAGGAGAAGGGTTTCACAATATACCGTTGTGGGGAGTTATAAAGAAATCACAAAAAAGTTACAAAAAAAATATGGACTTAAAAAACAACATTTAAGGGGCGCCTGGGTGGCTTAGTCGGTTAAGCGTCCGACTTTCGCTTAGGTCATGATCTTGCGGTTCGTGGGTTCGAGCCCCGCGTCGGGCTCTGTGCTGACTGCCAGCTCAGAGCCTGGAGCCTGTTTCAGTCTGTGACTCCCTCTCTCTCTGACCCTCCCCTGCTCACGCTGTCTCTCTCTCTCTCTCTCCTAGAAATAAATAAAACATTTTTAAAAAAAACATTTAAAATTATATGCATATAAATTTAGGTAATGCAAAACAGGGAACCAGTGGATTAAGACTTTATTTTCCTCATCTAATGGAAAAATGATATTTAAAATTTACTATTAATTTTTTTATCTTCAATAATGATATTTCTATTTTGATTGTTCTAAATGCAACAACTTTTGGAAGCTCTTTTAATTATTATAATCACTGAAGTAGTAGTGGCTAATGTTAATTGAGCTCTCACTATGTACCTGGAGCAATATTAAAGACATACTCATATATTTAACCTCCATGACTACAGATGAGAAAGTACAATTATTATCAGCTTGGCTTTACTGATGAAGACAGCTGTTGGGTAAATTTCACAAGGTCATCAGACAGAAAATGACAGGGGAGAGCTCTAAATGGGATCTATCTGGATCCCTAAAGGTATTTAACCATTAGGCTACACACCATCCCTAGCAGAAAAGTTGCTCCAAGACCAGTAACTAGTCAATGTTCAGAGGAAAAAATGATAATTAGGTATATTTGGAAAGGCAAGGCCCATCTCTTAGATGCTCTGGATGGGTGAAGCCAGATAGGTCCCTTCCCCCAGATTTTGAATTATATCTACAAATTTACATAGGAGTCAAGATGATTTCTAAAAGAAAATGAATCAAGGTCAAAATTCAATTCATTTTGTGACTCAAATGTCTGCTCTTTTGAAGCAGGGAGTACCTAACTGAGACATGACTGAAAGAAATAATAACTGAAATCTGGAAAAAAGTTGGGCAGCTACAGCCAGGAGGTTTGTACTTATAGTCCCCTCTCTTGACACTTGACCTAGGCTATCAGAAAGACTTGATTCTGAGAAAACTGTAAAGCTAATGCCTGATCCAATCACCTGAGTACCTAGAAGTGTACCTTGAGGAAAAGGCAATGATTGCCATGTGTATGCCACAGACTGACTACTGAGAGCTGTAACTCTGGGGCTTAGCAATTTAGGAGAGGTATATCCATGACTGAACTTAGCACCCCAGGAAGGTGCCTCCTTCTCCTGTATGCCAAGGAAGCGCTGTGTGGAGTGCGAGCAGTGAGGTGAATGAGGCATATTGAGGGTTGTGCAGGTTCTGCATCAAGAGAAGATGCACCAGAGGACTTCTCTGCCTTGAGTCAAAAATGTTGGAATTCTTGGCCACATCCTATAAAACGCTAAGGTGCAAAGAAAGATCAGGGTTCCATAACTATGGGCATACAGAGGATTGAAAGTTTCCTAATTTTAATATTGATGGAAACATGGCCTCACATTGGTGTCAAAGACTACTGAGTCTCAAAGACATCTGCTTTATGTGCATATTTATGTCTGTGAGTTGGGAAGGGAGTGAAGGGGGATGTCTATTGATGTGTATAAAACCCCATGTAAAAGAATAAATACCAATGCATTAAGCATAGCTGTTCTTTGTTAAGTGGAAGTCTCATTATTTGAAATGTTCTTTTGTCTATACTTTCTGATATCAAGTATTGAGTTTTCAACAATAAAAAGCAACTTTATTTTAGGGGGAAAAACCCTGAAATTCCAGTTAATGTTGATCTTGCTGATATTTAATTTTTTCCCATGATATTTGGTAAAAGTAACTTTGTAACTTACACAGTCTCCAAAATGAACACATTTTCATTTGTCCTTTGAGAAGATTCACAACTGCAATGATCTTTTATTTTTCAGCTCAGATGAATATCTCCGTTCAATGTATATGACAGAAAAAATTCACAGAATTTTCTAAAAAAGAAATATGTTTGGAGATTACACATAAAATATTGTTCAGGTCATTAAAGTTTTATTATTTGGAGCTGGTGTTGTGCTCTCAAATTGGCAACAAAGTGAAAAGATTAAATCAGATTTGTTAGACAATACTATTTGCAAAATGACCTATAGCTTTCTCAAGACATTAAGTTGTTGGCAAATAACCAAGTTCCTGTGCAAGCAGGGCAATGAATGTAAATGAGAGAACTTTTATTCATGACACAATTTAGTGATGCGGCCTTCTTTCCTTTATTCTCAAAGAAAAACGTGAGAGGGATTTTAACATTCATTTATCAACTGTAAACACAGTGAACTTCTGTTGTCTGCAAGTTATCACTGCAGTGCCTACCGGGGAGAGGAAACACCTTGGTGCTTTCTGTGATGGCACTCCTTTATTTCCCCCTTAACCACATAGCTCTTAGGACTTGTTGTATCTTATGATATCACTGCATTGGCAGCTGGTTAGTGGAATCCAGAGCATTTGGTGATATACTCATAATAACCATGGGGGCAGGGGCCTCAAGAGAAAACTATAGATTTAAAACATTTTATAACCAAAGGTACTTGAAAAATCAACAAACCCACAAGTGTCATTTTAGAGTTGAAGAAAACAACTGGAGACCTAGAGAGATCAAGGGTCACAAAGCTAATGATAAACAATGCCAAAAGGAGAGAGCAGACCTTTTTGTTTCCTAAACTAGCACATCTTTTTAAAGTGAAGTTTAACAAGGTGCAAGGGAAGCTGAACCTTAATCTAGTTTCAATTTATTTTGAATTCAATGGTATTAAGAACCATTCTTCACCCCTTAAGATTCATTATTGAACTATTTTTTCAAATAAAATTCCTAGTATATATTTTTATTCAGTAATTTCAGGTTCTTCTCGTGTTTCAGGCATTATTTTAATTGTATGATTAAGCAACGGGTCAGAGTTCTCCAGAAAGACAAAACCAAGAGAATATATGTAGAGAGAGAAGGAGATGTATTTTACGGAATTGGTTCACCTGATTGTGGAGGGTTGGCAAGCCCAAAATCTGATGGAGTAGACCTGCAGACTAGAGATGGAGGGAAGAGTTACAAATTGAGTCTATAGGCAGTCTGCTGGCAGAATTCCTTCTTGCCCTGGAAGGTCAATCTTTATTCTAGTGAAGTGTCAACTGATTGGATGGAACTCATCCAACGAGAGCTATGAAGAGTGCTTTACTCAAAGTCCACAGATTTAAATGGTAATCTCATCCATAAAAGCACCATCACAGAAACATTCAGAATAATCTTTGACCAAATATCTGGGCACCATGACCTAGTCAAGCTGACACATAAAATTAACCATCACAAGCAAGGCCATAAGTTAATCAGGAGCTGCCTTTAAACTAAAATTAAGTTTAGCTTTCAATTACAAGAACAAGTTTCTGGTTCCTTTATTAATGATGATGCCTGATTGGACGACTAGTTAGTAGATGCATTCTCTTGGGCCCACCAGCATCTAAGAGGATTAATGAGTCACTTTTTAAAAAAAGTTTATTTTTATTTATTTTTGAGAGAGACAGAGACAGTATAAGTTGGGGAGGAGTGGAGACAGGGAGAGAGAGAGAGTCCAGAGAGAGAATCTCAGCAGGCTCCACAGTGCCCATGCAGTGCTGATGTAGGGCTTGAACATACAAAACTGCGATATCATGACATGAGCTGAAACCAACAGTCAGTCACTTAACTGACTGAACCACCCAGACACCCCTTAATGAATCGCTTTTATGGACACAGAGAGTTGTAAAGAGCTGAAAATTTTCTTTTATCTGTCTTGCCACACACTCCAGGAAAATTCAGGGACTCGTGGCAATTGGTAGACAAGCAGACAGCACTCAGATTCTCCATTCCAAACAAGCAAGGGGAGATTATAAACCAGCAGACCTGGATTAACTACTGGTCAGGATAAAAAAGATGTGTATCTCTCTCCTTCAGCCTCCATCCACATAAAGAAAAGTTTGAGACTCTAACCCCATACCCAGATACTACCTTACACTAGGTCAATTATGTAAGTTCCTTCAGAAGAGGTACCTGTGCAAAATATGAATTGCACTTCTCAATAAACTACCTTTAATCTACTGAAATGAAAAATCTGACTTTAACTCCCCAGTAATGAATCATACTCATCTTTAGGATATGAACTTTACTAAATATAACCCACACACTAAACTATATATTTCAAGATGTTTCTAGACTTTTAGAAATGCTAATTGAACACAGATCAGTATCTAGTTTCATACCCTGCTAAGAATAATCTTTCTCCCAGGGTTTGAAGAGCACAGCAGGTCACCTAGTTCGATATACTCCCTCAAGCTACATAAAAGAGTGTCGTTATTCCTAGCACATTCTTTTGGTTGTTTTCAAGTTTATCAGAACCAAGATAGCTTNGGCATGGAGGAGGACACTTGTGGGGATGAGCACTGAGTGTTATGTGGAAAAGAACCAAGATAGCTTAAGTGTCATATGATCACTTTGAACATTAACAGTATAATAAAACAATAATTAGTTCTTTAAAATTACTTGTTGAGATAGCTTATCTTTCTTGATGATCTCTATTCATTCATGAATAAAGAGACATTTTAAGATAACTGGATGTTTTCAGTGCAAAAAAATATCAAAATGAGTAACAAACTGTCTGCAGAAAGCATCAAAATTCAGAAAAAAATCCTAAATTAGCCTGAAAATTTGAATGTCTCCAACATCAGTTGGTGAGTCTTGGAAAAATATGTGTTTCAATTAGGTAAATTTTTTTGTGATTATTATCAATTTTTAGTACTGTTGTCTATCCTGTCAGACTCCATTCTTTTTTTTTGTTTTTTACAAATAGTTTATTGTCAAATTGGTTTCCATATAACACCCAGTGCTCATCCCCACAAGTGCCCTCCTCCATGCCCATCTCCCCCCACCCCCCACACCCATCTGTCAGACTCAATTCTAATACATACAACGAGTACATTTTTGTCACAATTCATTTTCAGTGACATAAAAATGTACTTTGAAACTTCTTTTTTAGAGGGGATATTAAAGCACAAGTTCTCAGAAATATTTGGATTTTTTTTACCACTTTATTTCTGGAAGTTTAATCAGGACCATTTTGAATTAATACTTTCTATCTGAATTTGAATAACAAAGATAATGGACTTCTAAAAGTATTTACACATTGTCCATATACATCCATTAAGAGAAGAAATTCTATTAGCATAGAAATCTCTGAACGCTTTGGAAGTATTCAGTTAGTGACTAAAATATAAGCAATTATGATTTGAGCTCAGTAATTAAGATATCTGGTAATAAACACTTTAAAGGGTTCTGTTTACAGAACAAAGTATGTAAACACTATGTAGATAGTTTCCATAAAGTTCTCCTCCTTTTAATATTTTAAATTAAAAAAATACTTAGAACTAGTTAAGTGAGAGAGAATCTGAGATAAAGCTAGAAGTTCTGATGTGTAAGATTTGATATTAATATCACTTGAGTAACTGTGGAACAAGAGTTAAAATTTTCTTCTGTGACTCAAGAGTGTCACTAAAGAATCATCCTAGAAATTTAAAAAACCGTGTACCTAATCTAGACATCATCATGTTCTCATCTCTTTCCAATCTACATGGCATTGCTAAGTAGTCCTTCAAAAAGTAAAAGTATACTTAAATGTGTTTAAGTCTTTCATTCCTAACACACACACACTCTTCTCATGCCCAGAACCTGACAACCCTCTTCAACTAACACCCTTGATAGCCACATTCTGAGTTGTTTGGTTTTTTTTTTTTTTTCTAAATGTTTTATTTATTTCTAGGAGAGAGAGAGAGACAGCGTGAGTAGGGGAGGGTCAGAGAGAGAGGGAGTCACAGACTGAAACAGGCTCCGGGCTCTGAGCTGGCAGTCAGCACAGAGCCCGACGCGGGGCTCGAACCCACAAACCGCGAGATCATGACCTAAGCGAAAGTCGGACGCTTAACCGACTAAGCCACCCAGGCGCCCCATTCTGAGTTGTTTGTATTTGACTAACTTACCTCTTATTTTCTCATCTCAATACCCTCTGAATTCTGTCTCACATTTTAATCATACTTCTCACCATTTTTTAAAACAAGTTCTTTGTTTCTAAATGCAAGAAAACATTATGACTTCTTCTTCTTCTTCTTCTTCTTCTTCTTCTTCTTCTTCTTCTTCTTCTTCTTCTTCAGTGTTTATTCATTCTTGAGAGTGAGACAGAGCATGAATGGGGGAGGGTCAGAGAGAGGGAGACACAGAATCTGAAGTAGGCTCCAAGCTTTGAGCCGTCAGCACAGAGCCCAACATTGGGCTTGAACTCACAAACCATGAGATCATGACTTGAGCTGAAATCAGACACTTAACCAATGGAGCCATCCAGGTGCCCCCAAAATATTATGATTTCTCTGTGTGTGTCACTGCTGACCACTTCCTCCTGGTAAAACATTTGACTTCGATGACAGTGTATTCTAGTTGATGAGTCCATCTTTCCAGTTATTTATTAGTCTCCATGATAGACTTTTATGTCTCATATCTGACTTTTATTTTATCTTATTTTATTTCATTTTAATGTTTAACAAACATTTATTGAAAAATAAAAGGAGGGGTGCCTGGGTAGTTCAGTCAGTTAAGTGTCTGGGTAGGGCTCTGTGGTGGCAGTGAGGAGCCTGCTTGGGATTCTTTCTTTCCCTCTCCTATGCCCTTCCTTTGCTCTCTCTCTCTCAAAATAAATAAATAAACATTGAAAAGAAAAGAAAAGAAAAGAAAAGAAGAGAAAAGAAAGAAAAGAAAAGAAAAGAAAAGAAAAGAAAAGAAAAGAAAAGAAAAGAAAAGAAAAGAAAAGAAAATACCAGCCCACATTCACCTGCTATAGGGAGCTTCACTCAGATGTCACTGGCTTCAACTAATTAAGAGGGTTGACCCAAACTTAAAGAGCAGTGTCCATATCTTCACGGGGTAGCAAAGGAGGTGTTGTGTCCTCTCTGCTTGTGGGCATCCAGGGCCTTGCTACTGAGAGGCTGAGTGAGGCCAGCAGGTGGCCCCCAGCCCCAGAACCCTCCTATGCAACCCTGCTTCTCCTGGGGCAACAGAGATACAGGGGAGCCCCTGGCCCCCTGCAAGCAACTGCAGGAAGAGTAGCAGGTGTACGAGGGCCCCATGGGACAGAATGGACCTTGGGCTCTGAGTGGGCAAGCCTCTGCCTGAGGTGGTGGCCTTCTTTCCTCAGCTCCTGGGGCTCACTCTCTGCCAACAGAGGGGCCCTCCCACTCTTGTGGCCTCGCCCGTCACTCAGGATGACCTCCTCTTATGAAGAGGAGGTGGTTCTCTGCAATTTTCTGCCCAGGTTCTCAGCCATCCTCTCGTGGAGGCTGTGGGTCTGTGAGGTGGTGTCCAAGCTCCCACATACCTTGGGAAGCTGCCTCCCCATCTTCACATGATGTTTCCTGTTCAGGCCACTTTCGCTCCAGTTGCAGGACATGCTCTTCACACATCTCACCCTGTATTTGGAGCTTCAGCTGGATCTGCTGAATCTCACTTTTCAGCTGGGCATTTTCAATGTGCGAAGACACCTCCTCATCTTGGAGGTGTGTTATTTGTCCTGTGAGCTCTGCAGTACCCCCATTTTCCCCCCTCAGTTCCTGGGACAGCTCTTCTTTGTGTCGGAACTGTCTGAGGGCACACTGAAGTCCCCATGGTCAGCGGCGCCCATCTGAGGGACTGCCGACACGCAGACAAGGCCACCGCTGGCCTCTGCCTTCTTGTGCCCTGCTTCTTTGGAGCCCTGGAGCTCAGCTCTCTCCTGGCCCGCCTGGTCCTACAGCTCACCTAGAGGGAGGGGTGTGGTGGGGCCATGCCACCTCTCTGTTCTGCACATGTGCTTCTGGCACAGGGGACCTGTCTGTGGCGAGGGTCATCCCCCCTCCCCCATTTTCAGAAGCCTGGTCCTGCTATGAAGGTCCCAAGATCTCTCCCGCTGAGCCTCCCTCTGCCCTTATCTTTGGTTAAAGGGAGCTGGGGGACTGAAAGGTATCCCCTGAGGTACCAAGAGCCTAGATTACAGTTGTAACAACACACGAGACAATAATGGAACTGGCAGGGTCTGATTTATATGGATGTCAGTGCCACCTATTTCCCATAATTCAACTGTTCTGGAAACGGCAGTCTGCTATTCTGAGGGGTGACACTGATGTGTTACCTTCCTTATTGTGGCCCTGTCATCTTCAGTTCATTCTTCTCAAGGTGTCTCTGGGCAACCATCTCAATTCACTGAGTCATCTTCAAAAAAGGCTTCTGCACAGAGCCTGGTCTTTCTTTGCCTAAACTTGCCCACCTCTCATTTGGCCATGTCTGTATTTAAATCCTGAACTTCTTCATGCTATTTCCCTTCTCATTTTACACTGTCACAGTTTTTATCATATGCTGATCAATTCCAAATGAACATCTCTAGAATAGACATCTTCTGCTCTCCCCATTCGTGTGTCCAGTTGCCTACTATGAAATTCCAATTAAAGCCTCAGCAACACCTCACACTAAACATTCCCCCAAATACCATCTTCTGACAAATAATGCAGCTCCTTCTCTTTTGCTGCCCATCTCAGGGCAATATAAAAGCATAAGTTCAGAACACAATAGCCATCTTCTGATTTCCCTTTTCATCAACCCAGTATACCAACCCTTTTCCTGGCCCCCTTTGTAAAATTCCATCCCCTCAATCCATCTCCTACTTTGTTTCCATGCTTTCATATTCTCCTTAGCATTTTTCATAACCTAACACACTAAATATTTTACTGATTCTTCTTGTCTACTGAATGTTTTCTCTCTCTGCAATATAAGTTCTCTGAGTTCAGAGGCTGTCTTGAACACAGCTGGAACTAGCATCTGCATAGAGTAAACTCTTCATAAAGTTCTTGTCAGCACTATTTCTAGGTTCACTTTTATTGTTTTATGATCTGATTATCAGATGTTTTTCCTGCTTCTTTGAATGTGTAATAATTTTTTATTAAAAGCTGAACCTTGGGAATAATATATTTGAGAGGCTCTGCAGGATTTTTCTTCTCAAGATGGTTGAGTTTTGGTATGGTAGGCAGTTATGTTCCTGCAGATTTATCTCATCCTGTTGAGACCTGGTGTGAGGCTGTTAGGATGGTCTATTCTCGTTTTGCTTTGACTCTTAAAACATAATACTTATTCCTACAATGTGCTTTCTAGGATCCAATTAAATGCTAGGAGTTTCATCAGGGTCTCCTCACCTTGTCCCAGTGTGCACTCCAACATCTTCCCTGCAGTGAAATGTCTGCTTAGCTCTCAACCTTCTGGAAGAGGCTCTCTTTTGGAATTTCATCCTACACATGTACAATCCAGGAGGTGACCAAGGACCTGAGAAGATTTTCCACTCTGATTTCTTGAGTTTCTTCTCTGCAGGTCTCCCATATCTGATGTCCTAACCCCAAATATCAGCCAACTGAAGAGTCAATGAACTCCTCTTTCATATGGCACAATGGATGCTCTTGAGTTCTCTCTCCCGATATGAGAGTCTGAACTCTGTCCTTGGAGAGAAAGCCTGTGTGTGTCTGGAGGTTACCGCATGTGTTTTTCCTTTCCCAAGGATCATCACCCAACACTGAGCTGCTAGGCAATACCTGCAAATACTATTTTACATATTTTGTCCAGGCTGCACAGTTATTTATAGGTAGCACGTATATCTAGTACCAGGTATTCCATAATGCTCAGACACAGAAATCCAACAAATATTTTTTGAATGAATCAATCATCAAGTCCTATTGAGTCTATCTTCTTAGTATTCCTAGAATTCATCTTTCCTTTTTCCTTAGCGCCTCTATTTTAGCTTAGGCCACCATTACCTCTACCCTGGCCCATTGTTACAACACTGTGACCTCCTTATGTCCAATTCTGCCCCACTCCAAATCCAAATCATTCACCACTCTCCAGTTGGTATTTTTTTTTAAATGTTAATATTATATGTTGCTCCTCTGTGGAAACCCTCCAATGGTTCTTCATTGCCCTCAGGATCAAACCCAAACCTTTGGTATTCCTGTATAACCTCATCTCTCCCTACTGCCCTCCTCCTCGCCCTTCTCTAATGTATATGTATATATATATTTTTTTTCTGTACCTGGACATTTATGGTTCTCTCTCCTCTCTAGGTTCTTTTTCATGCTGCTTTCCTCTGCCTGAAATAATCACATATTCTGCCTGACTCCAGTCATCCACTTACATGCCATGTCTTCTGAGAAGTCTACAATGATTTCCCCAGGTTGGATTAGGTGCCCACTTGTAGTCATTTTGGTCTGCACTTTTCCCAATCATCACCTTCATTATACAGTTGTATAATTATCCATTTACTTTTCTGTACTCCCACTACACCATAAGCTTCTCTGAGGCAAGCTCCATGTGTCATGCATTATTTTCATCCTATTTACTAGATTACCAAATCTAGTATGTTGATTTTTAGCCAATTTCCTGAAAAAAAATATATTCCTTTTCAATGATGTATTCCCATTTTATGTAATAAGCAAATAAATACATAAATGCACCTCCCTCCAAGAGTGAGTATAACAAAAGTCAAGGGACACATATTAATAAGAGTAGGACACTAAAGTTATACAAAACAAAGTGAGAATGAGGGGCGCCTGATTGGCTCAGTGGGTTAAGCGTCCGACTTCGGCTCAGGTCATGATCTCGCCGTTTGTGGGTTTGAGCCCCCCATCAGGCTCTGTGCTGATAGCCCAGAGCCTGGAGCCTGCTTCGGATTCTGTGTCTCCCTCTCTCTTTCTGCCCCTGCCAGCTCACACTAGCTCACTCTCTCTCTCTCTCTCTCTCTCTCTCAAAAATAAATAAACATTAAAAAAAAAAAACAGAATGAAAAGCTTTGGTTATATCTGTGTCAGATATCTAATATAGTAAAGCTCCCATATTCTGGGCTTTACTATATGTTCCCCATAACATATTTTGTGTTATATGAGTAAAGTGAACACAATTTTAAGGAATTATCCACTTGAGTTGTAATACAACTGGTACAGCATATACAATTATGCTGATTTCCTACTATCTTATGATCACTACACAATAGTGAAGGAGCTTATCAACTTCATTTCATAGATGCAGAGCTGAGTTTGAAGAAAACCAAGTGGCCTGCCTGAATTCCCAGTCGGTTGGATGGTATCCCTATACTCCAAGTTTCCTGTGCTCCCTCAGTTGTCTTCAAAATGATTGTGTTCTGTTTGAAAGAAGGAGACCATCAGCAACATGCACTAACATCAAAGGAAATAACTCCCTCACCCCCCACATTCATCTCTTATCTTAGGACCCAGTTAGAGAACTACCAAAAGAGTAACCACAAACACATTAGAGGAACTGAAGATTGGGTGGGGTCAGAAAAAGGGCTTCCCATGAGGTGTCAAAGACTGTGATAACATGACCACTTGCTGTCAATTTATAGTCAGTTCACAATGTAAAAATAAGTAATATGGCTGTTTAATCCCAAGCTTTCTAACAAGTGTCTGTACCCTAGGAAAGTGTTTCTTACTCAGTTTCTGTTGGATTTTAATGAATAACACATGCAGCAAAGATGCGTCCATATGAAACTGAGAAGAAAAATATCTACTTCTTTTCATTGAGGTATTAATACTGAAAGCCACGGATGATAAAAGTTAAGTATTTTTTTTTTTTTTTTAACATATTCAACAAGTGCTTTCAGTGGTCTTAAATCCGTTTTGGAACTAGGCGGGGTAACTTAGAAATGAAAAAGCAAATGAGTTTTAGGTTTGCTTGTAATAAATGACTGACCAAAATCAAGTATTTGAGTGGACACAACCTAGGAATTGGTTACATTTCAGTACATTTCTTATTAATGTAATTTAGGGATCTAGACGCTTAAAAATGTTATTAGAAAGCATCTTATATCATGACATTGATGTTATTATTTTGGGAAAGTTTTGACTAATAAGTTACTATACAAATCATTTTCTGGTCCTACTTTACACCTTCCCAGAGGAGCTGAAAGTGTTTGTAAGAATGGTCTTATTTTTGTCTCCCAGCATAGTTCTAAGCAGCATTGAACTAATCTACATTTTACACACAAGGACAGTTAGGTATTTGGGGTTCACGCTTATCTAGCATCATAAAACTATTTAGCACCCGCCTCAGGAAAGAGGGAGAATCTTAGATTAGGCTCATAAAATCAACCTAGTTCTGAAAGCAGACAGTCCCTTGAAATTAAAGGACTGCCAGCATGGGGCTCTGCCCCATGGACAGTTGCATTTATTAAGTACTTTTGATGTGCAGAAACGAATTGCTTTTACAAGCATTAACTCATTCAATCTGTCATTAACTCCATTTTATAGATGAGGAAACAGAGATACACGGAGTTTAGTTGCTTTAGTAGCCCAGGATTTAAAGCAAGCAAGTAACAGAGCCAGGACTTAACACCAGGAAGTCTGGCCCCAACATCTTTATTCTTAATCTCTAACCCTGTTCTACTGGCCCACATACCCCACCTTTGTATTTTACCTCAAACGTTGCCTCAGTGAGAGAACAGGTTCTTCCTCCATTGCCTTTTGATCTTTGCCTTCTTCAACAAGCACCCATAAAACAGCTGAACATTTTTATTTTAGTAAAATGAGGTCACTTAGGGTAGCAAGGATTTTAAAACTCAAGGCTAGCAATTAAGCAAGTAGGGACCTCACAGGAAATGTTTATTTGTCCCAAGAGAATCATTACAGCCCGTCTAGCTTAAGAAAGTGATACAGTATATGCTTTTGAGGATTCAACATAACCCGTAGGTCAGCTGTCCCGGCCAGTATTCGCCAGAGAATTCCATGTAACTAAGGTCTGGTGTTCATGTTTTTAAATGTCCTGAAGAATATTAACATTATAACAATGCCAAAAAAATCAAGTTCCAAATTTTTTAGCCCAGACATATGGCTTTCATCACCTCTACAAATCCTAAGAGATATTTTATCTGCCACTGATCAAAGGAAACAGCAGGAGCTGATACAAACACGAGATAGGACGCGGGTAGCGTCCTCCACTCAAGCACACCCCAGGGCAGCATCTCCAGGAAAGAGACAGCACATCAGCATTCGGCTGTAGTAGTCCCATGAATGGAGGTCTCTTGAAAGGCAAAGCCCTAAAAACATGGAGCTTAACATAAGATCCCGATTTAACATGGCGATGTCCTCACTCAGGTGTATATTGCTATAAGAGAGATCTTACTTGTGTGAAGGTCCTGTCAACTTGCTTTCAAACATGAATGGAGTGAAGCACAAAAATCATGTGACTTTCTCAAGTGTGCTTAGCTCCGAACAGATAAAACAGCTTCATTTGGAATCATGGGGGAGGGAGAGGGAAAGGCATCTGCAAACCATGAAGCTTATTAACCAAATTTGTTTCCCAAGTACTTGAGGTACTCTCAGTCCTAATTAATGTCTCCTGCAAATGCACCCTCATAGCTAACGCTCACTTTCCTAATCTAAGCCATATGTTCCTTCTACCATTTTAAAGATATAAATGGAAATCATTGGTGTTTTTCACTGAATATTTCTATCACAAAAACATTCTTTCCAAGCTGATGCTCTGTGCTGAGATCAGTGAGAAAATCCCTCTGTGGAAACAGTCTCCTACTTTTTTGTCTCTGCTCATTGCCCTTACCCAGAGTTGAAGCCTTATGTATAATTTTTAAATGTTGTATAAATACCTGCCTGAATTGGAAGCAAGCTTCTCTAGTGGTACAACTTTCCACATAAAGAACAGGCAAATTGGAAAGGGTATAGCTGAGTCCAATATAACGGCTGTATGGTTGATGTACAGTGATCACATCCCTCTGAAGGAGAGGTTTGTGGTTTGCAGTGAGGTTTAGAAAATAGCTTGCTCTTTTTCAAAAATTAACAGCTTATATCAAACTCCTTAACCTTCTCTAGCTACTGCTCTATATCTGTATCCATTTTAAGAAGCACTCTATGTATGTGACGACAGTAAGGAGAGATGCATACAGATGTGCAAGATATCAGAGCCAGAGACCCAGCAATGACCCAGCCAAGTGGTCAGTGAGCCCTTCTGTGTATCCCAAACACCTGGTGAGCTTGGAGACTGGTTCATCCCCAGAGACACTCCAGTAGACCTGATGTGGACATGACATAGACAGATATGTTATTTTTCAAAAGCACTCCAGGTGATTCCTATGTGGGGCCAAACTCAAGAAGCACTGACTTGTTGACTCATCTCTTTTGGGGCCAGTGATAAAACACTATTTTCTTCTATGTCCATAAACAGTTGTTAGTGGCAGAGGCAGGACTATAACCTCAGGCTCTAGATCTCCATATCTGTGGGTTTTCCTCTACATTTTATTATATGTTTCTTAAAATCTGTGCTTTAAAAAAAATAGAATCAATTTGGAGACAGAAATATTTTTAAAAACAGAACAAAACCTAGAACCTCTCGACTCTCCCCTTTACAAAGACCTCTCCCCTATCTTCTGTTTTTCTCTTAGTACAATCTCTCCAGAATGCCAGCTGTAAGTTAATAAGTCTGACTACGTAACTCCCAAATTCAAATGAAAGTAGTAGTAAACCAATCCAGAATCACCAAAAAAAAAAAAGTACTGCTTTTAACAGTGCAAGGCACAAAGAAATGACTCCTCTTTGCTCTCAGATTAAATCATAAAAGTAGCTGCCAAGTTAGCACTCTGCACCAGGCCCTGTACCCTGAGTGTTCGACTGAGATCATCTCACTGCATCCTTAAAACAACTTGATGAGGTCAGTATATTATTATTCCCATTTTGTGGATAAGAAAAATGAGCCACCAAAATTCAAGTTATGTCCCCAATCCCCCCCAGTCCCCCCCAACCCCGCCTG
>NW_027532041.1:7058014-7109458 GCF_008692635.1 Crocuta crocuta | reverse complement strand
AACCCCGCATGGCCAGGAATTGGTAGTCAGATTAGTCTCAAAAGTTATAATGTGACACTGTCCTTCAAAAGTAGCTTTCTGTAATTAATCATGATAAAATAATATTTCCAAAGCATTTTTAAAAAGAACACTTTACTCATCATTCATATGATCTCATTTAAACATTACCAGATTACTTAGCATACCATTTGGTTGGAGAGAAACCACGGCTTGGGAAATCCAGGCTGTCCTCACAGGTCGTGGGTGGCCAAACCCAAATGGGAGCCTTTGTTTGTTACATGGGGGGTGTTGCATTCAATCCATCACACTGCTTTAAATCTGAAGATTATTTCATGGCTCTAATGAGCTTTTCATATGACTGGTGCTGCTAGGAAATAGTATAATGCTGACTATAAACAGCCAAAAAATGAATGCTTTGCTGCTCAGATTAAACTGTTGATTGTACTGAAATTCATGGGTACGGTAAGAAACAAAATATATTGCAGCAAATCTCCCCAAAGATTTTGTTGTGCATCCTTTTATTTTTATTCACATCATCTGTGTTTACTAAGCTGCAGTAAAGGATGCATGGGCTATTTTTATTCAGAGAAAGGCGATAGCACCAGCCAAGCAGAAGGACCCATCCATGATCAGAATGCAATAGCTTTCATTATCTTCCAACTCACTCCTAAATGACTCACGGAGAGCTGGCAGATGGTGTTTTCTCTCACCCCTTGCCTTGCACTTATTTAATTATTTTTACTTACTTTTTGTTCTCTGACCATGATACCTAACAGGCAGATATATTTCAGAGTTGGTTTCTTCGTCTAATATTGACCAGTGCATCTGGAAAATCTCTCAACCTCTAAATTCTGGATCAAGTGAGGGTACAGAACAATGGTGACAAAAAAAAATTATTACTAATAATAACTAACACTTACTGGGTACAGACACTGCCAGATACTGAGCCAATGAATTTGCATGCATTCCTCATTTAATGATCCAATGACTCAGACATGGGGAGGTTGAAAGGGCTGGAGAGGTTAAGAAACCTACTCTAGGTTAAAGAGCTAGTAAATGGTGGAGGCAGAGAATCTGAACCAAGTCCCTACTCTCAAGCTTTGTGCAACAATCGTTTGGTAGCAGTTATAAGCTCTAACACTGTGGGGAAATAAACCAGTACAGCAAAAATGATAAGGAAACACACAAAGATGATACTTAGAGAGAGATGAAGTAGTGAATAAGGCATCATAGAACTGAAGGCTTCTGGAAGACTCAGAGATACACTACCCTCCCAGCCCTGTGCAGGCCCAGGAAGCGAGGTCAAGGGGCAGCCTCCAGCAACAGACTCCTACTGGATTGGCTTTAATTGCAGAGAGCCACCCCACCCACAGCTTCTCCCTAACTGGACCAGTCTGCATCCTGTGACTGAGCCAGCCAAGGGTACAAAAGTCCAGCCATTTTGGCCCAAGGCCCTGAGAGGAAAGGCTCTCTTCAGAGGTGCCTGCTGGGTTGACCAAGATTTTGCCAGGTCTGTTTCACAATTTGACTTCTTTCTCTACCGGATCTTAGTTTCTTCCCTTCTCTCCCATCAGTGTTAATTCCTGATAAACCTCTTGCATCTTAAAGTCTGAGGAACTAAGCTGTAACAATGCATCAAAAACTTTTCAATATCTATCTATATCTATATCTAGATATAGATATAGATGGATATAGATAGATACATTTTATATGTATATATATGTGTACTATATATATATAATAGACACACACTATACATATAATAAACACACACATACATTGCTAAGAACTTTTTGAGTCTTAAGAATCAATGCATGTGGATATACCAAATAGTACATATTTGACAGTACTCTCTAGATAGTTTCCCAAAGGGAGGAATAAGGGGTGGATGATGTGAAGGTGGTAAGAGGTAGGTACCTACTTAGTCCTTCTTCAAACCAAACTGATTAGGTAGTTCAGAACCTTCTCTGGTTCTGGAACAAGAGCAGGAAATCAACAGGTCCATGAAACCCTCTAAATGAAGGTCTATAAAAACCACCATATCCTCTTAGATCCATAGTGCTCTTAAAACGTTGTCCCATATTATCTGAGGCAGCATGATCTATGTAATTATGACATCAGTTCCATGTCAGATGATTTCTATAAAATTATTTTTAAGACATTTTCAAATATAAAGAGGTTCTCTTCAATATTCCTCAACAGTTAAATCCTATGTTACAGATGGAATCAATATTCCATAGATATATGCATAGAAGCTGCATAGAAGCTGCTGAGTGAGGAGCACCAGTCAGGGCTCAATCATTAAGAGGCAGACTTCAACTCACGTCATGATCTCATGGTTCATGAGTTTGAACCCCATACTGGGGTCTGTGCTGACAGTTCAGAGCCTGGAGCCTGGAGCCTGCTTCAGATTCTGTGTCTCTCTCTCTCTCTCAGCCCCTCCCGTGCTTGTACTCTCTCTCTCTGCCTCTCTTTCTTTCTCTCTCTCTCTCAAAAATAAACAAACATTACAAAAAAATTTTTAATAAAAAAAAAACTGCTGACTAACATACAATGTAGAATCATCAGAATGAGCCTCCATTCCTTATAACTTATCAATGCTTCAGGTACCCTCCCATCCACTATGGCTGTTCTAAGTGCCATTTTACTCTATTACTGTTAACTGTATCCTATTAAAGAGGCAATAATAATAATAATTAAGCCATCTCAAGAGAATTTGCATTTTTAAAGGCTCTCTTAGAACCCAAGAGAACTTCCTAGACCCCATACAATGGAGCAATCATGGTGCAATTAAAAGGCATATGGCTCATGTTTGATGATAAAGGACTTTCTGTCAGTCTCAGTGGAGAAGCCAACGTCAGGCCCTATAGCCAGGCTTGTAGAGGAAGTGTATGTTAAAGGAGAAGGTGAGAGAAAGCCAAACACATGCTCTTTCCCTCTTACCACAGAATAAGGATAAGTTGGTACAACTTGATAATGGTTTTAGTTGAAAAACTGGTCTTCATTTCTTATCAATGTAAAACACTTGAGTGTTTTTCAGAATGTTAATCCTACAAGAAAAGTAACTTTATGTTAAAAGGAAGGAATAAAGAAAGAGGGAGAGAAGGAAGAGAGTGAGAGAGAAAAAGGGAAGGAGGGAGAGAAGAAAGGAAAGGAAAGGGAAGGGAAGGGAAGGGAAGGGAAGGGGAGGGGAGGGGAGGGAAGGGAGGAAGGGAGGAAGGGAGGAAGGGAGGAAGGAAGAAAGAAAGAAAGAAAGAAAGAAAGAAAGAAAGAAAGAAAGAAAGAAAGAAAGAAAGAGGAAAGATGAGAAAGAAAAAATAAAAAACAAAGGGAAGGGAAGAGAAAGGAGGAAGGGAGGAAGGGAGGAAGGGAGGAAGGAAAGAAAGAAAGAAAGAAAGAAAGAAAGAAAGAAAGAAAGAAAGAAAAAGTTTAATCTTGATTAACTCTTAAGAATGTGTATGTACAGAATCCTGGAGAATTAAACAATCGGTGAATAATGTTACATGGGTAATGACTGACATTAAAAAGGTGGATTAAGAATCAGTGATGGATATCAAAGAGGGAGAAGAAAATAAAAATATTTAGTTGTAATCTTACAATAAATCATTCACTTTTTAAATTGTACGTATTTTAAAAAAAAAAACTAGTCGCAAATCATGGAGATAGCTATTGACCAAGTCCTAACACTTGAGCAAATATAAAGAAATACATATTTGGAACGGATGTGTTGTGTCTCTTAAACACAAAAATTTCATAAATTACTTTTAAATCATTCCAATGTTCTTTCATTTTCCAAATGCTGAACTGGTTTTCTATTCTCTTCACTCTGCTCTCAACTCATTAAAACTAATCTAGAAATCTACAGTTTAAGCAGTGCCTTGATAAAATGAGTTACTTCAAAAGTATATGTTTTAATGAAACATTGTATGTCGTATGACTTGAAAACCATAGTTCTGTTCAAAGAAAACGTCCACAGTATCCTGTTTTGGAGCTCGGTGCTTCTATGAAAGGACAGAAGCAGTTTAGGGGCTTCATGCAGCACAATGTGGACCCCACTTCCCAGGAACCCCGAGCCATCTTCCTGCTGCCTCTGCTACTAAGGTTGACCCCAGAGGGAGGGTCAGCTGCCCTCCTCACCAGAGGGCATTGACCAGCCTTTGGCACAAATAACAGTAGAGCACATTCTGCAGTTTCTATCTCCTTCTAGATAATGCCACCAGCTTCAAATTTTCCAAATGAAATGTATATTGTAAATAAGTAGGAATGCCAGGTTTAACAGATAAAGACGTAGTACCGGCAAAGGAAAACAGTCATTGGAATCATCATTTTTACGTGTCTTATTTTTCAGTGTGGATGGGTATCTTCTTCGTTAGGAGAACTCTAGACATCGCTATGTCTAAGTATTACTTTCATTTTACTTAGATTGTGTGAGGTCCCCCAAAAGTTACACTATTCTTTTTCTTTAATGTTTTATTTATTTTTGAGAGACAGGATGAGCAGGGCAGGGGCAGAGAGAAAGAGGGAGACAGAATCTCAAGCAGACTCTGTGCTGCCAGCACAGAGCCCAACAAGGGACTCGAACTCAGGAACTGAACTGTGAGATCACGACCTCAGCTAAAGTCAAGAGTCAACCATTTACCCAACTGAGCCCCCCGGGTGCCCCAAAAGTTACACTATTCTCATAGCTGAACATTTTTTGAGAGCCAATCTCAATGTGAGAGGTAAAATTATAGATAACCTACTTTCCCAAAGACTTGACTTGAAAAAGCAAATTAAGTGTGATAGGAGATTTTAAAATAATAATGCCGAAGTTTATATATGAGCCCATTCTCCATTTTATAGATCCCAGCCATGCATACCCTGGCTGCTAACATAAAACAACCAATCAAAACCAACGTTGTGTCTCCACAGGACTAGTTTTCTGTTGACGGTGGAATGATCTGACTGACCACACATGCTGTGATAGCAGGGGAGGCCAAGTCCCTCAACGGTGGGTTGAGGCAACTGACCTCAAATACTTTTCTACCAAGCTGTGTGAATTTGGTCAAGTAAGTTAGCTTCTCTGAGCTTCAGTTTTATCGAATGTAAAATGAAGACAATATCTTCCTCTTTTTAGAGCTGTAGGAAGAAAGAAACAAGAAATACACACCAGATACCTGGCATAGGGCTTGGTAAATGGTGAACGCTTGTAGTAGTTAGTAATTATGCTTGTAGAGGTGATTTACTTTTCTCTTTAACATTAGTAGCAGGTATTCCAAGGAGAAGCTAGCTGGGAAAAGATGGTATGATATCCACACCTTCCTTAGTGTTCCTGAATTCCAGTCAGTAAGGCAGTTATGTACATCACATAGCTTTTCCAGCCATAATACATCCGTGTGTGGGTAAAGAACAAATAAGGGAGGAATATTCTCTGTCCACATTCCAGGTCATAGGCATAAGCAGAGAATTAATCATCCAAAAGAAATAATTTCAAGATCCAAAGTATTCACCAATCCTTAAACTTTTCCATCACTGATTGTTTCTGGCCAGGACAAATAAAAATTTGGCTTCCCAAATATTAGATACGAGATGTAGTCCTCTTACAATGTGTCTGACACAAGACACAAGAGAGAAAAGATGAGGAGTGCCCCCTTCCTTTCCCTTGAGGAGCTACAGTCTAACGGAAGAGAGATGGGCACACAAACAGCGAAGGGGTCAGGAAAAGAAACCAGCAATCATAGACGCAAGAGGAAAACACGGAGTAAGAGCAGCAATCCAAGACTCCAGGGGACTGGGAGCCGGGATATGGAAGCCAAACACAAACACTTCCTTCCCTGCCTCGTTTTTCCATTTGTGTTCATGGCTCCCTGCTCATTCCTAAAACTTCCCTTTTTTTCCCTAAACTTATTTATTTTTGAGAGAGGGAGTGAACAGGAGTGGGAGGAAAGGAAGACAGGGAGAGAGAGATTCCCAAGCAGGCTCCACACTGTCAGTACAGAGCCTGATGCAGGGCTCAAATCCACGAACTGTGAGATCATGACCTGAGCCAAAATCAAGAGTTGGACACTTAACCAGCTGAGCCACCAAGTGCCCCCTTAAACTTTGCTTTGTGAAGCATCTTTTATGAGGTGAAGAATGTGGTGCATTTGGTCAATGGCTATATGATGTATCATTGTGCCATAATTCTAACAGTCTATGCTAACCCCTCAAATCAGTTCTAATACTTCAGAGGAGAGCACAGAGACCAAATCCCACATTTCTTTTTAAGATAGAGACATAATTTCTAAGTATATACTAAGACACGCTTTCTACATTTATTTGAATTGAATGAGGATTTGTGCATATTATAAATGCTAAACAGAACTTCTGAAACACCAGTACACTAAAGAAACTTTGGAAAAGCCATTGAAGGGATCAGCATAAAGAAATCTTATTAGAACATTCTTTATCTGATAAAAGTAGAGCCTGCTGTAAATATGGTTGCCACAATCCCCTTCTGGGTCACCTTCCAGCCTTCTTTCAGGAAAGAGACTACCCAGTAGAACCTCCCCTGCTTTCACTGAAGCCCTAACACGCACACACCGATATATAAACCCTTACCTCTGGATTCTGCTGGCTACTTACTGCTGAGTTCGACCACATGCATAATAAACTTTTCTCCTGTTGGGCTGCCTATTGACAATTAATTCATGGGCCCCACAATGAAACCTAAATTGGAACCATTCATTTTGCAACATGAGATGAGGAGAGGAAAAATTCCTCCCTTTTACTCTACATGCAATGTACTATATATGGGTCTGAATCCTCTATTTTTAAACATTTTTTTATGATTTTATAGTGTCAGATGCTACTCCTCTGTTTAAGGACCAAATCAGCATGTCTTTCTACTGTATCTTGTTAACTTTTGCAAGATAGTAAAAAATAATAGGATTTTTGCTTATTACAAATTTTTGTGGTTAACACATTTTTTTTTTGCTAAGTATGCTCATATTAAATATTCAAATGCACCGAACCAAGGAAAAGCTGTTTTTTACAGCTTTGAAATTACAGATATTGAAATTTCAATATCATCTCCAACAAAGCAAAGTGTCTCTAGAAACAAAGCGTGAAAAGTACTAGAAGGGTGTTGTGTGATCTTGGTTTCATGGACTGAAATTGTGAGACTCATACTTAAATTGCAGTGGTCACCACACCCTGCACAGTGATGTTTCCGTAGTAACTGATACAAAGAAACACAAGTGATGTAGAAGAAGGAAAAGAAACTAGAGTAAAAAATAGAAGTAACTGGCCCCGAATATATAATGACAGGAAAAACAAAACCCCACTAAGGTAGGTCATGTCAAGATGGCATTTTATCTCAGGAAAACATTAGAGACTTAGAATATTCTAAGATGAATCTTCTTTGAATCTTTTTATAGTCTAAATCAGAGATGTGCATGTAATTGGTACTTAAATACTTGACAGAGAGAGGAAGAGAGAAAAGGAAGAAAGTGAAGAGGGAAAGGAGGAAAGAAATGAGAACATCCAAGAAAACAAACACTTTGTACCATCAAATCACGAGGCATCCAAACAGTAAGGCAAATATCAGTAATCTCTTTTGCCATCAATTCTTATACATACGGATAAAGGGGAAATGGCCCTTATTAAAACCTATGATTACAGGGGCTTATAAATTCCCTTTGAGTCAGTCCTGAACTCTAGTTACCACTGTGCTTAAAAAGGCTCAACCTGAAGGTGAATTATTTTCCCAAGTGTGAGTTTCTTTCATTCAGCTAGTTTTGAATTTTGAGAAGAGAAAAACATGTTTCCTTCTCAGGTGGCATTTTTACACTCAAATAAGTCAAGAGTAACTATTCTGTCAATAACTCAAGGAATTTTTTAAAATGCATAATGTTAAAGATTTACACACTTAAATCACATGGACATTTTACAGCATGTTTGTAGGTATTTAGGTTTTTCAAATGTGACCTTCAGGGTTTGATTTCACTTTGTATTTTCTGTTCTGAGCTTATCTATCTTTAAGCTTACAATAGTAATTAAAAATTAAACTGGCCACACTGGAGAGGTTAATTTATTTGCATTGCAGATTGAAACAAATAATTCATGTGGTATTTACAAAGCAGTTGGCCTCTATAAACCATAATGCTCTCTATAAACATCATCTAGAAGTCCAAATTTTGAATTATTATGTTGACTGCATAGAAACCAACCATGTGCTTCTGCGACTCGAATGTTGCGCACACATCCCTGGGACCTTGTTACTTATACAGAAGCCACTCTACGAGGTATGGCCCAGGTTCACCATTTCACCTAGGCCATGCTGAAGCCGCACATCCGCAGACCACAGTCTGAGCAGCAAGGTTTTAGAGAACTAGAATCTTTCCTCAAATATTTCCCGTTGTCTTTCTTTATAATTTGTGATTGATTCATTTAGAATTTTAACCTTTAGAATAGCTAAGGGTTCCTTCCCTCTATAACTTTTAGCACATTAAAAAGCACTGCACACACAGAATTTCCTTAGAAATCTGTAAGACTTGCTCACTCCAACAGGTTAATTTGATTGTCTTTCTGTCTGTCTTTGGTAAAGATAGAGTCCTGATTATTTTAAGTCCAACTGTTGCAACAAATTTCACTAATTCTACAAAATGTGCTGATGTGGAATCGAAAAGAAATAGTCAACGGTACAGAAGGTATCTCCAACCTGACCAACAGTAACATTTTTGGCAACATATGGAGGAACAGGAAGCTATAATGAGTTTCTTCTAGCCCAAAAAGCAACCACAAACATATCTCATACTGTTACTGGAAAAACAGAATCAATGTCCCCCATATGGGCTTGTGAAAAAAGACACCATTACAATGCTGTTGGAGGTAAGCAGGGAGCTGGAAATCTTCAGGGAGATCTCCCATGGCCTCCACTCTATTAAAAATATATACATACACATGAAGAATCTCATGATTTTTTAATATTTAGTTTTTGTTGTTTTCTGTTTATACACGCGATGTCAGTACAATCTTAAGTAGGTAACCAGGCAATTCAATTTGGCTACATACCCACCTATCCAATTAATGATTATTTAATTTCATTCACCTGGTTAATATGTTACAGTTTTTAACAAACACAGATTCTCAAAGAGCAGAATACTTTATAAGGAAAGAGTAGAATATATGCAGATTTATGTACTTTCATACTAAAATATAAAAGAATTTCAGGAGCTAAAGCTAATGTATAGACATTACAGCAACAAAATTATCGTTTGTTTTCAATAGTATGATGTTCAGCTTCTTCTAATACAGACGTACTAACTTACCTCAGTTTATTTTTGTTAAAAGCTAGTGTGGACACTAAAATACTGTTATTAACCATGACTTCCCTTTTCTTAATTTGTCTCATAAGCATGTCTCTTAAGACAGAACGAAAAAAAAATGTTTCATGATTGACTAGATACCTTAATACGAGTCAAAAGAGCAAATTAAGTCGGGGTTCAGGTGCTGAACTCTTCTCAAAACATTAGTTCATACACATTGGACTCACCAAAGACACTAACATTATTGTAAGAATGTAAATTTGACTTGATGTGCTCAAAATGTTTCAAAGTATAGTTGTAAATACTATATGTGTATCCACAAACAGGATACAATGACTTAAATGACCTGATTCCTATATTAAATTGGTAAATACGTTCACTCCAGCATTTTTTTAATGTCTACTTATTTTGAGAGATAGAGAGTGAGTGGGGGAGGGGCAGACAGAGAGGGAGACACAGAATCTGAAGCAGGCTCCAGGCTCTGAGCTGTCAGGATGGAGTCCAACACAGGGTTCAAACTCATGAACCGAGATCATGACCTGAGCCAAAATCGGATATTCAACCGACTGAGCCACCCAGGTGCCCCTCACTTGAGCATTTATGAAACAATACCCCAAAGCCCCAGAATTCTGAAAGGCATCACAATTTCCTTTTGATATCTGAAGTTAGATTCATCTTTTTCATTTGCTATACAATCGAGGGCAAAACCAAAAATCCCTAATTCATGAGGTTGTACAACCTCCATTTTATTATCATTTTTTAATGTTTATTTCTTTTTGAGAGAGAGAGAGAGAGAGCAGGAGAGGGGAAGGGGAGAGACAGAGAGGGAGGGAGAGAGAGAGAGAAAGAGAGAGACAGGGAGGGAGGGAGAGAGAGAGAGAGAGAGAGAGAGAGAGAATCCCAAGCAGGCTCCACACTGTCAGCACAGAGCTCCATGCAGAGTTGGAACTGGAACTCATGAACCATGAGATTATGACCTGAATCGAAATTAAGAGTCAGAGGCTCAACCACCAAGCTACCCAGGTGCCCTACAACCTCCATTTTAAAGCACAGACACCCGGGGCGCCTGGGTGGCTTAGTCGGTTAAGCGTTCGACTTTCGCTGAGGTCATGATCTCGCAGTTCGTGGGCTCGAGCCCCGTGTCAGGCTCTGTGCTGACTGCCAGCTCAGAGCCTGGAGCCTGTTTCAGAGTCTGTCACTCCCTCTCTCTCTGACCCTCCCCTGCTCACACTGTGTCTCTCTCTCTTTCTCTCCTAGAAATAAATAAAAAATATTAAAAATAAATAAATAAAGCACAGACATCCCAGAAAAGTAAGAAGAATGGATGTCTTTCACATTTGTTCCCAGTATCTTAAGTATTCATGCCCTTATGAGGATATCATGTCCTATTTGGTAAGCATTTCACTAAATTCAGAATGGAACTTTAAATTTTAGTGGGTGACTCCAGAATTTCCTGTAATAAAAATGTTTTCTTATATAGCTCAAAATTTTCAATTCTATATAATGCATTTGTACTTACGGTTATAGAAACTGACCCACATGATGCTAAATATATTTCCAAGATTCTAGTAGAACTCAAATGTTTTCCTTCTGATGTAAATACAAAGAAAATATTTGCTGAACTTTGCATTTTTATGCATGTAATGAATCAATTCTTCAAAGATTATTAAGAGGCTTAATTGATACAAATAAAGGACAAAATACCATTCTCGAGACTTGATAAAGTCTTGATCTAAACAACTGATGATCATAGTTCTAAAAACCTGTCCTTTCAGTTACCTCAGTATCACTGTTTCTTTGGAGAGCCCATGGGACCATTCTTTCTCTAGAGATGGCATCCAAAATGCCATGGGCCACATTCAGCTTCAGCATATGGATGGCATCATGAATATGTTTCAGTTTGGTTTGGTTTTTGCAATTTGGTATTTGGAAGGCTTTTAGATGGGACCGGACCTTGCCGCATCACCCCATATCTCACTTTTCCCTTTTGTTTTCACATTCCATCAAATCCACTCATTTTTGTTACCTGTCTGATCTCTGCTCTAGTCCCTGACACTGGGCCAGTGTCAGTGGAAAACCCCCAAATAAAACAGCATCCACTGAGACGTCTTCACATGGAGGGGAAATGCCCCTATTCTTTTGCCTTACACTGTCATTGCTAAGTGTCCTTTCATTTTATACAACAGCAAACCAGTATTTCAAATGCTACGAGATACTCAGCACAAACCAGTTTGGGCAGCACTTCAGCAACTCTTGTGACTCTGAGCGTCCTGGGAAACTGCTGATCTGTATGCTGGTCCGCTCGGTGTCTGGTCTGCTTTGCAACATCATCTTGCACAACTGAATGAAAACGTGAGCTCTTCCCTGTTCCCTATCCCCCTATCCTCCCAACTCTTCAGATGATGGAATTTTCCATCAGAAAGAGACACTATAGTACTTGCAGGGGAAAACTCAGTTTTTTGTTCTCCTTCTTGTGTCCACTGTAATACAAAGCTTTGCTCCTCCCCTCGGGAAAATGTAAGGCTGGCTGGCAGTCAGTTTGACAGAAGGAGAGCAGTGCAGCGGAAAATTGGATAACAGGATAAAATCTATGGGGCCACAGGAATCCCATCAAAACCGGCTCCTCCTGTCAAAGCCTAGACAAGTGACAAGGACAAATATAGAATGTTATTTATATTTAAATATTTCTAATGATATCATAATTATACTTCTGCCTCTGTGAGGCAGCCATTTTCCTGTGAGCCACCATTCTGCAAACCAAATGTTGTATGTTGGAGACAATCTACATAAGAATCAGACAGCTTCAATCAGACATCTAGAAAAATCCGATAAGCTCGTCAAATAGCTATTTCTAAAGGACAGAAAATAACAATTTATTTTTTCGAAGACATTTTTCTTAGAGTACAATAATCAAGTCCTATAAAAACAAGTCATTCCCAGCTCTTTGGGAATGGGAAAACTAAGCCATCTAGTAGGTAGCTAACATAGCAATTTCACCTAAAATTAGGGCTGGCATTTTGGAAAATCTCCCATTTTCTTTTTTCACAATGTGTCATCTTGACTCATTCTACAGATGAAGTTATTGATGGCCTTAATCTGTGCAACTTCACAGTAAGTCCAATAAACTGAAATGTAAAATTGCCAAAAATGTAAAATTTCTTATTTTAAAACTTAGGGAAAATTTTTGATGTAGATATTCCAAGTCAATATTTATTTTACTTAACTCTGTTATTAAAACATTATGGAGTACTATTTCAATATACGATAAGTGATACCAAAGAATTTAGCACCATGATGGAGGGCGTTTATAAAGATACACTCTATATAGAATACAATTCACATTAGACTTTCACAGAGCCTTAATTCTAGGATTCCTAAGCCCTTAAGGGTCATCTTTAATACGTATGTACTTTTTCTCTGTAGATCTTTACAACAAAAAGGACTGTTGGCACGCAAACTCATTAATTGATATTTTAAAAATATAGTTATTGCTTGCAATACACAAGACAACGTGCCACATGCTGGGAGAAAAAGCAAATATAAAGGGGTATTTGATCACAAAAATATGCTGCCTAAAACTTAAGTTGGGAGTACTGCAGGCAGAGAATGCAGGGATTGGGCGTCCTCCATCTGTATGCCATTTCCAGTCCAAACACCGCTGGCATATGCCAGGAAGGCTCCTGACTCTCTGAACACATTTTCCTGAACAAATTTAAGTTTCCCCTCCTGCTAATTTCTTCCACTCTGTTTTAAAAGACTCCCCCCCACCCTTGCTAATGTGTACTATTCTCATTGCTGCCTTCTTTTGCTTCTGCTTTCCCTCTGCCTGCATTGTCCTTGACCTCTCCCTCTCTTACGCAAAGCCTATGCCTTTAAGATTTAGCTAAAGTGTCATTTCACCTTGAAACCTTTTTTGGCTAACCCAGAGGACTGTTGACTGTGTAGAGGCAACGTTCAAAGTGCTTCACGTATGTGACCTTATTTATCACAGCTTCATAGGGAGAGAGTACTGTTTTAGAGATGCAAAAAGCTCAGAGCAGTTAAGTAACCTGCCTCAAGATACACAGCAAAACAAGTAGTAGAATCCAGATTCATGCCCCATCTGTCTGATTCAGACACCTGTGTAATAAAGAAATTACCCTGTTATTTTGTTCCCTTTCTCGTGCTTTTCTATCTGAACTCCTGTTTTAGACAGTACCAAATTATTCAACACTTAATAGTTCCTGTGTTCATGATTTCTACTCTGAGCTCTTCAATTAGACTGTAAATGAAGTGAAGTTTATTTATCTACCACTCCTGACTAAGACCATGCATTTCATTTGATGGATTGAAGCTCATTAATATACAGCATTTTAATGTATTACACAGAAAGCTATGCTTCTCAGATGATCACTCTTTTGCCACTGGTTTGGGTTATCTGTAGTTGTCTTCCCTCTATGGGACTCTTTGCCTTCTAGTATACTATAAAATGTTAAGTTCCAAAAGAATATCTTAATTTTCATTCAACAATTCTTTACTGAGTGACAATTGTGTGATAACATTTTGCCAGGCAGATGGGAGAAATATCAAAAAGGCTTGAGGCAATCTCTACTCTTAAGAACCTTATTGCCTTGTTGGAAAGAGATCTATATTAAATTACAGACATACGAAATTTTATTAAGTATATGTTACATGTAAGTATATATGATACATATGTATGAGTTAATACACAAAATATGAGTTTATGCATAAAATATGCTTTAGAACAGTGTCTAGCATACAGCAAGAGCTTAATAAATAATTTATTAAGTGGTGGGGATAAAGAGATGGGTGAAATAGGTTAAGGGGATTAAGAGGTACAATCTCCCAGTTATAAAATAAGGAAGACATGGCAATATAATGTACATCATAAGGAATATAGTCAATAATATAGTAACAACTTTGTACGGCAACAAATGGCAACCAGACTTATTGTGGTGATTGTTTCATAAGGGAAGCAAATATTAAATCACTATGTTGTACACCTGAAACTAATAAATATTGTATGTCAATTATTCTTAAAATATCCACCCAGTCATGGTACATGAAGATAGTGCACAAAATTTAATCTGCCATCATTTATAATAAATAGCTATCATTTATTGCCACAGATATCATTCAGCAAATATTTACCATGTTTCTGAATAGAAGCTTATAGTCTGGCAAAGTCAATGCTGAGAAGGAGGCATGGAAGACATAACAAATTGGGCTTTTTCTTAGGGAGCTCTCTCCTGAAAAATGTCTTGAGGACCAAATCCTCAGTATGAGCTCATTTTTTTCCAGTAACATTTTTTCCTCCTCAGAAGTGGAATACAGGGGAAAAAGACAATATTATTGTACATCTAGTTTAGGTGGACTCTGGCTCTGATTTTATTCTAGTATTAATATCATCAATATACCAATGCTCTATTTTATGATGGTTTACATTATATGAATTTGGATATCAGCTTAGGGTTAGGTAAATTAAATGGAAAACTACTGTTAGGTCTAGTATCAAAAACTATATGTGGCTCTTCAATTCTATGACTTACTTAATGGATTACAACGAAGCCTCAGCTAAGGGCTGGTAATTTAAATTATAAGCAGAGGGTTCAAAGCTGTGGCTAATTTATTACTCACACATCTCTAGTTGAGGTAGTAATTTAAAGTCATGTGTGTCGCATTAATTGTAATCTTGTTTCCAAATGACAAGATAAATATCTCAAGGAACATAATGTATTATGGTCATAGGTCAAACCAAATGAATGTCTAAAATAGATTAGCACTAAGTGCATGCAATATGTCATGTTTATAAATTTTAAAAAGGATAAATTATATTAGCGTTTAGCAGATTGTTCATTACACATCATCAATGTTTAGCTTTAAGTGCATTTATACTTTATTCAGTTACCACATTGTCTGAAAATACCACACACAGAGGTGCCACAAAATCTTACTACAAATCTAATATTTGAGGGGGAAAAAAAACCAGAACAAACTGATTCATGCCCTCTCCCACCAAGATTTGATTACTTTGTTTCACATATTTGTGAAACTGGTATTTTGTGGCCCTGAAGTGAGTCAAAAAAAAGGCAATGTTACAACTGGCAAAAGAAGAAAATGGCCAAAATGCCAGGTCCCTACCTATTGGCACGTATATCTATTTTAATGGAAGCCTCTCCATCAGCTGACCCTGTGTCAAAATATCAACCACTGTCCTAGAGTAGAAACCCCAACATCATGTGGCAAAATAAGTGCAGAATAAGGATATAGGCCGTTACTGAAATTATAAAATAGACAGCTGGTTTTTAGATTTGAGCTGACACGTAACTGTTGTGATTTCAATATGGATTAACCAGTCTTCCTATCTACAAACCATGACATCACTGGTGATTGAGCCAACTCTCTCTCACCACCTCTACAAGTCATAATACACTGCTATCTTAGCTTCTTAAGACTTGGATCAGTATTTTGAAAAGTCACTCAAGGTGGAGTGAGGACACCAAAGAAAGAGCAGCAAACCAGCTACACCCAGCTCACAGAAATATTCCTTTCAGCAAGCACAGGTGTCTTTGTGGTTTTGCAGTTCGTTTGTATGTTTTGCACTGAATTTGAGTGTCTTTAAAGCAAGGCAGGCAGCCCCAAGCTCATCGATGGCTTCCTCTACTCCCTCTTTCCTTGCACAAACCATCCCACACCAGTGTGAGCCACAGGCAGTAGAGTTTGCAATAGATAGTTGCTGCTCCTCTAAAGATAGGATGTTTGTTTTGCCAAGTGAAGTTTGCATGGAACTGAAATGATCGAGGCAGCAGAGGGAGTTTTTAGGGTCTGTGGAAGGGAAGAGAAGGCGGAAAATTGACACCTGAGACTAATAGCAGGGAGAGGGATTTTGAGTGTGAACACCAAACTAACCATATGAAGGTTCTGCTGGGCTGTGTGGAGTGGGAATCCCGCACACTTTTACAAAAGAGTCTTAGGAAGATACTAACACCTCATAAATGTGTTCTAAACTTGGATGTGTTCTGAGGAACCAACCAAGTTTCAGTGCGTCAGCAGGAGGCAAGGATTGAGGTGATCTTGGCCTACCTTTGGGTTAACATAAAAGAGTAGATCCATGCACCGCGGATTCTTTCTCTATCCAAGTTATTACATTAGAGTTTCCTGCCACACAGCTAAGAAAGTTAACTGCACTTAGCTGGCAGATAGGTATGGGGTCCATGACCAAGGCTCAGCCAGTCAGATGTTGCTGCTGGCATTTAGAAACTTGAGAAAGTGAAGGAGAATAATTTCAAACAGTGACAGTTTGAAATTATTTACGGTTCAGTGTATCTCAGGCAAACATTTAGTCATAAGTGAAATTTTTCAAATAGTCCAGAAAACTCAGAATGGATCCTTTATTCCGTTCCAATGGGGACCAAAATATTTTTTTAAGAATAGTTAACATACAATGTTAAGTTCATTTCAGGTGTATAGTATGGGTGCTTCAGCCATTCTAAATATTACCCAGTGCTCATCATAGTAAGTGTACTCTGAATCCCCATCTATTTCACCCATTGTCCCCACCCATCTCCCCTCTGCTGTAACCATCAGTTTGTTCTCTATTGTTGAGTCTGTTTTGTTTTGTTTTGTTTTGTTTCCCGGTTTGTCTCTTTTTGTTTCTTAAATTCCACATGAGTGAAATCACATGGTATTTGTCTTTCTCTGACTTACTTTACTTAGCATTATACTCTGTAGAGCCATCCAAGTGGTTGCAAATGGCAAGATTCCATTCTTTTCTGTGGATGACTAGTACTCCATCATATGTATTTACCACTCCTTCTGTATCCATCTATCCATCCATGGACACTTAGGCCCTCCCCATAATTTCATTATTGTATATAATGCTGCAATACAGGGGTGCACATATATTTTTGAATGAGGGTTCTTAGATTCTTTGGGTAAATTCAATAGTATAATTACAAGATCATATGGTAATTCCACTTTTAATTTTTGAGGGAACTTCTGTACTGTTTTCCACAGTGGCTGCACTAGTTTGCATTCCCACCACCAGTGCACAAGGGCTCCATTTTCTCCACATCCTCACCAACCTCGCTGTTTCTTCCATTTTTTGTTTTAGCCATTTTGACAGATATAAGGTGATATCTCGTTGTGGTTTTGATTTGCATTCCCAAATGCTTAGTGATGCTGAGTGTCTTTTAATGTGTGTTGGCCATCTGGATGTCTTCTTTGGAGCAATGTCTGTTCATTACTTCTGCACATTTTTAATTGGATTATTAATTGTATAAGTTCTTTATATATTTTGGATATGAATCCTTTATTGGATAGGTCATTTGCAAATATCTTCTCTCATTCTGTAGGTTGTGTTTTAGCTTTGTTGATAGTTTCCTTTGCAGTGCAGAAGCTTTTTGTTTTGTTGTAGTCCCAATAGTTTATTTTTGCTTCTGTTTCTCTTGCCTCAGGAGGTATTTCTAGAAAAATGTTGTTAAGGCCAATGTCAGAGAAATTACTGCTGGATTTCTAGGATTTTTATGGTTTCAGGCCTCACATTTAGATCCTTAATCCATTTTGTGTTTGTTTTGTATATGGTGGAAGACAATGGTCCAGTTTACCTAACACTGAGACCAAAATAATTTTTAAAACTTCTTATTAAGCTTATTTAGAAGTTACATCAATATTTTCAGTTAAAAATATGTACAGGATACAAAATTCACAGGGAAAGTATAACTTAAAATCTTCTTGCTTGGATTTATTAACATACAGTATTATGGATTCATTTTGAGAGCTCATATGCCAATTTACTATTACAAACTGTGTGACCATGAACAAGTCACTTCCCTGTGCTTCAGCCTCTTTATCCACAACCTAAACCACTAAAGGCAAAGTGTGGGTGACCAGCTTAATGGGCAGCAGAGTCAGAACTGCAATCAGAATAGACTGAGTCATGCAGACCTATGGTGTGAACTAGTATTAGTCAACTAGGGCAGCCCTAACGAATCCCACAGACTGGGTGGCTTGCACAATGGAAAGCTATTTTCTCACACTCTGTAGGTTGGAAGTTCAAGGTTTGCTTCCTCCTGTGGCCTCTCTCCCAGACTCACAGATGGCTTCTTCTCTGTGTTCCTACATTTCTGGTGTCTTTTCCTCTTCTTCTTCTTCTTTTGTTTTTTAATGTTTATTTATTTTGAGAGAGAGAGGGAGCACAAGCATGAGAGAAGCAGAGAGAGAGAGAGAGAGAGAGAGATTGAGAGAGAATCCCAAGCAGGCTCCGTGCTGTCAATGCAGAGCCCAATGTGGGGCTGGAACTCATGAACTGTGAGTTCTTGACCTGAGCCGAAATCAAGAGTCAGATCTTAAGCGACTGAGCCACCCAGGTGCCTGTCTCTTCTTCTTCTTGTAAGGACATCAACCATAGTAGATGAGAGTCCCCATACTATGACCTCATCTAACCTCAAGTACTTCTGTAGAAGCCACATCTCCAAATATAGTCTCATTGGGGGTTAGGGCTGCAATATACTGGTTTGGGGGAGACCAATGCAGTCTCTAATAGGTATGAAGAGTGCCTACTTCACAGTGCTGCTAGAAGAACCACATGAGTTAATATCTGTAAAGTATTTAGAACAGTGGCTGGTATGGAAAAGAACCATGCAAACTGTTTATTAAGTGATTTTGAAAAAAATGTACACTTTTTTTTTTTAACCTGAGTTAATTTCCTCATCTCTAAAATGAGAGAGGGATTCTCTCTCTTTCTGACAGGTAAGAATCAGGCACGTATGTGGCAATGAGAAAGAAGAAAATCTGGCCATTTGTAGCAACATGGATGGAACTTGAAGGTGTTATGTTGAGCGAAATAAGTCTGGCAGAGAAGGACAGATACCATATGTTTGCATGTATAGGTGGATTAGGATGAACTTAACAGAGGACCATGGGGGAGAAGAAAGGGGAAAAATAGTTGGGGAGAGGGAGGGTGCTGAGAACAAACTGAGGGCTGATGGGGGTGGGGGATGAGCACTGGGTGTTATATGGAAAGCAACTTGAGAATAAACTGTTAAAAAAAAACCAGGCATGTATGTTAGTGGCCTATTTCTACATAACAAATTGCCCTAAAGTTTAGTAACTTAAAAATAAACTTTGATTATCTCACGCAGTTTCTGTGGGATAAGAATTCAGGAGCAGCTTAGCTGGACCATTCTGGCTTAATCTCTACTGAAGCTGTGATCGAGGCAACACCTGAATGTTTAAATGTGACTGGAGGAGCCACTTTCAAGATGGTTCCATACATGGCTGACAAGTTGGTGCTGTTTTTGGCAGGCGGCCTCAGTTCCTTACCTTGTATACATCTCCAAAAGGCTTTGTTAAGTGCCCTCACAATATGGCAGCTGACTTCCTCTAATGCAAATGATCCATGAGAAAGCAAGGCAGAAATAACAACATCTTTTATGATTTGGCCTGAGAAGTTGCACACCATTACTTCTACTATATTCTATTGGTCACACAGATCAGCCCTAATACAATATTGGGGTGGGGGCAGGAGGACAACCCAAAAGCATGAATACCAAGTAGCAATCATCAATAGGAGCCCATCTTAGAGAATGGCGACCATAGTTGGCCAATCAGATGCTCCTGCCAGAACTTTGAAATCTGTGGAAATGAAACAAAGACACAGTGGCGGTAAAGATTACTTATAGCTCAGCATGAATATCAAGTGGGGACAGCACCGGTTAGAGCATCTGAAGCAAAAAATTACTCTGGTGTATTCTGGACGGTATTTTCCATTGTCTAACTTTTTTGGATTCTCATTCTCTAATCCTTTCCCAATCTCCCAATTGATTCTGTGACAGGCCCAATATTTTTTCAGTAATTTATTTTTTAATCTGGTAGTCAGTTGGCTTCCATTGTTTGTGACCAAAAACCCAGACTGATCTAAGGTAGAAATCTCCCCCACGGCCTTCTGCTGCCACTAATCTTCTTCCTCCCTCAGACCTCATATCCCAGGTCACATGCTATTTCCCCCCGGAGCCCTCAGACTAGAACAAAGCAGAAAACATGACTATCATGTTCCACACTGTATACCTCACATCTCACATGGCAAGTCTCTCCAAAAAACAAAAACAAAAACAAAAATGAAAAACAAAAGCCCAATACAAACTTTTTACTCTCTTTATGATCTTTGTGAAAAAGCAAACATCCTTCAGTCATGCATTTTAGTTTGAACTGAGATTGATATAACTTTTATTTTTACATTTTCCAATGCATACGTTTTATTAATTTTGAAATTAGTGTTTTTAAAGCTCAGTTTAATGTTGCCATCCTCTGTCACCAAGGAGTCCAGTTGAATAGATACCTTATTTAGTAAAATACTTTATTCTTTCCCTATGGAGATGCTAACATATAAGTGTTCTTTATGAACACAGAATTTGGAAAGGAAGGGAGTTAATTATTTGAATTAATTGTTCAATGGCATCTGGCTAAGGAAACATGACCAAGAAAGCAGATACTCCTGCCAGGATGTCTGATGGGTCCATGAGCCAGCGTTCCCTCTACAGGGATGGAAAGTGCCAATACTTGACTCTCTGGCCCTCATTTTTCTCTGCCGACTCACAACCCTTCCTCTCTTCCACTTGTTTTGCTTTCTTAATTTTTTAAAAATGTTTTAACGTTTATTTATTTTTGAGACAGAGAGACAGAGAGAGAGCATGAATGGAGGAGGGGCAGAGAGACAGGGAGACACAGAATCCAAAGCAGGCTCCAGGCTCTGAGCTGTCAGCACCGAGTCTGACACAGGGCTCTCAAACCCACAAACTGTGAGATCATGACCTGAGCCGAAGTCGGACACCTAACTGACTGAATGAGCCGCCCAGGCGCCCCAGTTTTTACTCTTTCTTTAGATATATTCCTAACACCTACACCTAAATTTGATGGTGTGGGAATAATTTATTTTAAAGGTAATTTTATGCCTGATCAGGTTTGGAAGCTAGAAAGTAGAAGGAGTTGCAGAATTCTTAGGAATAACTCTTTAAGCTTCGGTTTTTGTTTTTGTGGGTTTTTTTAAATTAGTATGGTAAAATCAATGTGGCCTGCATTACCAGCTTGAGGTATAATTAAGATCATAAATCTTTTTAATATTCAAATTAATCATTCAATCCCCCACAGGACCAATTTAAAAGGAAGCCCAGTAGCTAACTCTTGAAACCTCTCCCTTATGTAACCCAAAGGAGTTTCTCAGTTATTGTTAGCAGGAGAATTAACAAAGGAAGTGTAGGAGGCAAAGAGGAAGGGAGGGAGGAAAAGAGAAATACTAAAGAAGGAGACAAGGCAGATACTCCAGCTGTCTGACCAGTACCAGCCCCAACATTCAACAGTTATTTCTGTTGTCACTGCCATACCAACTCACTGCACTTAACAGATCTAGCCCAGTGCGAACATTTGAGCCTTTCTACCCTCCTCAGTGATTCAGCACACGCCACAGAGGTACACCACACATAGGCTTCCAAAGTTACACATCTCCTTTTACCCTTTCAGGTTAGGGACGTGGTTCTCCCAATGTGCCCGTTGTGACAGAGGTCTTCCAAACACAGATCATTATGGAATGAATCTTCCTTCATGATGTCCTAGAATTCACGAGTCAAACATCTGCCTTCCCTCAGGGCAAATGCTCTTTTGGAGACACAGGGGAACTTATTTGAAATCATCTCAATCATCTGATGTTCTGATAGGTGGTCCCCAATGGAAGGGGAGATTCTGTTTCCTCCGTAGAAGTCGTAGAAGTCTTTGACAATGCAAATTTACTTCACTTTCCCAAAGCTTGCATAGCAAAGGTTCTTTGGGCAAAACTTCATCAAGCCACAAAATATTCTGATATATATACTTTTCATTAATCAATGGTTTCCTACTTCTTCCATTTGAATAAGAAGAGAGCTTCAAGAAACTCCTCAGAATTAACAAAAACTGGCTCCAAACCGACTCTTTGTAAGTCACCTAGCAGGAAAGTAGCTTGTAGTTTTCACCAAGCAAGAAACAAAAAAACTGTTCTCTCTTGCTGGCTATCACTATACTTCTATTTCAAGGAAAATATATAGCCCATAATTATTAAAGATGTAAGAAAATGTGGGACTGACCTGAAGGGTATAACAGAAAATTGCAACATTTGGCATAGTTACCTTTGGTAACAGTACCCTAAATTTTGCCCAAGTATCAAGCCATTCTAGAGTAGCCTAGGTGTTTGCAGTCAACTGATTCTCTACTAGCATGTCTACAAAGGGAGACACATATCAGGAGTCTAAATCTCTTTCCCTGGAAACAGTGATTAAGGGTTGGGTCCTTGGTTCAATATCAGTCTATGAGAGCAAAGTGTTTGCTCTGCTCTTGAAGGAGAGAAGTTCTCTTTCCTGTTAGATATGGAACCACCACTAAAAAGCCTATTTTAAAGTGGAGCCAACCCAGAGGAAGCATAACTAGCAATAAATCCTCATCATAGCAGATATAGAGAGCTCAGTTAATGAAACAATAAACTTCCTTTTTGGTTGAGTTATGTTGGTTTGGAATTTCTATTGCTTTCTCTCCAAGGATTTTCATCTGATACCTATGAACAAATTAGCATATCAGAAGGTTTGGTGATGACTGGGTAAGAGGAAAAGGGTGGGGAAGCACATTTCTTTTTCTCTTTAAATCTGTGCCTCTTGTAACCGCTATAACAACAGGAAGTACAGTTTAATTGGAAATGGGCTAACATACTTCTAAGAATAATCATCTAAGGCTAACTGCCTGGGTAGTTTTGAAGTCAGATAAATTGGCTCTCTTGTTATAAAGTGCATCTCTCCTGATTAGTACTTGATTAAACAACAACAACAACAATCACCTCTTAGAACTGAAATATCAACAGCTTTTTGGATTCCATTTCCCTTAGCAAGATAATGAGCGTAGCACACTGTTTAGCATGTTTTTAATTGGATGAATATTAGATATACAATGTTTTTCTATCATTGATGCCTTATGTGCTAAGAATTTCATTATATCTCAGAATTACCATGTAAGATTTTCTTTGTATTTGTCACAAAAATATTCCTACACACAGAGATAATTGCCGCACCGTTACCATATATGTTAAACTTTTCTTTAAAAGTATCCACTTGAAGTCATGGAGCATTTAGCCTAGTTGAAAGATTCTGCTTTTGACCATGATTTGTCCTTTTTCAAAACACGTATTTTTTTTTATAAAGGAGAAAATTTTGAGTGGATTTTTGTTTCAGCAGTAAGTACTAAGCAGCTACCAATGGTGCACTCCATGTAGTTCTGTAAGAAAAGAGAAAGGAAAAGGAAAAATGTGGTCCTTGCCCTTTAGAAGTTCATAAGCTGGTTCGAGTTACAAAATGGACAGGGTGACAATTTTTAGCACCATTTACACAGCAAAATACAAACTAATATAATCCAGGATCATTAAGTGATGAGAAAATATTTGGTAAAAAAGCTCTTAATAAATATTTGTTGTCTCTTGAGAGGGAAATATGTTAGTCAGAAGTCTTGTTAAACATTTATCAATACCTAGAGTCACATCATATCCCCCAAATCAATGATTTTTGTCATTAATCGATTTAATAAGTGATTATGTATATTCAATGTTTTAGCTGCTGTGTTAGATGCTCATGGTCCTTCTGATTTAAGTCTTTTATATTGATGCAATCAATTGTGCAGAATCATTATCCTTGGTAAATGACACTATCATGGATTCATTTGGGAGCCACAGTTGGGTTGTTTCCAGTGCAGGACTATTATAATAGTCATGTTTCCTAGTACACATGACTGCATGTATATATATTTGTAGAATTGCTGAGTTAAATGGTATGGAATGCTTTAAATTATAAGATAATGCCAGAAATCATCATCATTATTATTATTACAAGTAATTATTTTCTATTTATATCCCGAACAGCAATGAATGAGAAACCCAGTTGATCCACATAGTCACTAACACTGGGTATTATAAGACTGCTTAATTTTTTCCAGTCTATTGTATGTAAAATGGTATCTCACTATGATCTTGTTTTCCTAATTAAGCCTAGGTTGAGCATCTCTTCCTATATTTGTGGTAATATATGTATGTTTTTCCTCCTTTTCTTGGATCTTTTAATACCCTTAACATTATAGGTATAGATACAGATATTGAAAATAGAATAGCAAATAAAGATTCTAGGGTCAGCTGGGTGGCTCAGTTGGTTGGGGCATCCAATTCTTGACTTTGGCTCTGCATTGGCCTTTGCAGTGATGATGCAGAGCCTGCTTGGAATTCTCTCTCTCCATCTCTCTCTGCCCTCCCCCAACTCGTGCTCTCTCAAAATAAGTAAATAAACAGTTATTTTAAAAAATATTCTAAAAAGTCAACAAAATATGGAGGATCACTCAAGAGCTAAAAGTCTCTCATATTCTTTGCTTCTTTGTGTGGAAGGGGGGCGGGGAGGGATGTGGATATGTGAAAGAAAACTTGTACTTCAGTATAGTAAGGAAATATTAACTTCCAACTATTATTCACTTTATATTATATTAGACAGCTTTGCATCAGAATTCCTCAATTTCTCAGCCTTTCCCATATATCACCTCATTCCTATGGCTCATAAAATTCCAATCAAATCAGAGGAAGAAAGTGTAGACAGAAAAAAACATTTTATACAGAATGACTCTGAGTGACTGAGAGACTCATGAGTTCTGGTCATGGGCTGAAGACTAGTTGACTGGCCAGGAACAAAAAAGTCTCAGGTCACCCTGGAGCTACCCCTGATGGCCATATTGGGATGACCCGTACTGTGAGACTACAGAAAATTGCTTCAAGTAAAAGTGGAATTGGAATATATTACAGTCAGAGGACTAGGAATATTTGCTCTAACCACACAACAAAATACCTATTATGGTCACACTCTCACGTTTTCAATTTCCAAATGTGAAACCCAGAAAGATAATGATTGCACAAGTTTTTGCTTCCCAGGGTGTCTGACACTTACTGAAAAGCACAATGAAATATTGGAGACACTGTATAGCAATGTGGATGAGCCAAAAATGATTTAATAAATTAACATAAACATTAAAAACATTTTAAGAGATAGGAAAAAAAATACATATTCAAGCCATATTTGAACTCTCTAAACTTTGTAACATCATGGTTTGTTTTTTCCTCCAATGAGAGCAAGAAATTATAAAGGTTCAGTATTCAGTTTCCAAAATAAGCCTAAGAGATGGAAGAAGTCCACTGTAAAATTGTAATGGTCTTCATTTGCATTCATAGACTGTTGTCTTAATCAGTTCTAGCTGCTATAACAAAATACAAGAGACTGAGTAACATAAAGCATAAGCTTATGCCTATGTTACTTCCAAAGCATAAATTACTTATAAAGCATAAGTTTATTTCTTACAGTTCTAAAGACTAGGAAATCCAAGGTCAAGTTCCCAGCATGGCTACTTTCTAGTGAAGACATGCTTCCTGGTTCATAGCCTGTGCTGTCTCATGATGTCCTCACATGGAGGAAGGGATAGAGATCTCCCTGATGCCCCTTTTCTAAGGCATGTATCCCATGCATGAGGGTTCCACCCTCATGACTTGAGAACCTTTCAAAGGCACCACATTCAAACACCATCACGTTGAATATTAGGATTTCAACATGAAAATATGGGGGAGATACAAATGTTTAGTCTGTAGTAACTAGATTTCTATTCTATTTTTCTTTAATTTCTTCTGCTCCTCTTGTGATAAATGAATGAAAAACAAACAACAACAAAAACAAGTATAATTCTAATAGTACATCAATTCAAAGCTGCTTTAAAAAAAAAAAGCTATAAAAGTACCATGTGCGAGGCCATTTTAATTCTGTGTATATATATAATCTATAAAAAGCTTATGAAACCCGTTACCAGCCACCTCAACTCTTTTTGTGTGTCCTTATGAAAAAATTCCCAGATGTCACAATTGTCACACCTACTTGTTAAATTGGAGAAATTCTTGAACCACAGTAAGCAGATGCTAGAACAGATGGAAAGTTTCTTTTTGGGCTGAGAAAAAGAAATTTCCAATTAAGAAATGCCTGGACACTATTTTATCTCTCTTCTAGTTGACTGAACTATGAGATTTCCTTATGTCATCGTTTAGAATTTTTAAAAAAACCTTTCTATTTCTTTCAATATTCTTTATTTCTTCATTGTATCCATAAGCATTAGCTTAACATCTTCTCATTTTTATGTCCTCCTTGTAAAACTGCTCTGGGGCTCTCCAAAAAAGTAGGAAATTAATAAAATATTTTCATGTAATGTTTATATTTAATCTTTTATCCTTATACAGGTTGTATCAAGTTTGCCTCATACATTTTCTCTCTGTTCACGTACAACTTTATATAGGTTCTATTAAGTGCCTAACACTTGTTTCTTTGGTATGTTATCCCCAAGCTACCCCAAAAGAGGCATTACAAAATGCAAAATAGAATATGTTCTTTGAACAAATAAAAAAGCAGAGGTGAGCTTTTCTACCAGCTATCACCCCAGCCTCCCAGATGCAATCTCCAACCAACAGTTACCTTCCTTAGTATCTTCCTGGAGGAAAGGTGAGTTTGGTTCACTCCTGAACCAACCGCCTGTCAGCTGCTTCTCTGACAGGTACTCTTACCATGCCCTGATTCTTCTCGTGAGTCCTTTCAGGCTTCACTGCTGCCACAACCCCAAGCTCTTTCCTCCCCCAATTTACCACTAGTCAGAGGATACGCAGAGCAGCCTTCCTAGAAGGTCTGTGGCATTTCAATGTCCCCAGCCATTTAAATGTGCTTAACGTTTTAGTGCCGTTTTACTTTCACAGCAAAACTGAGCAGAAAATAGGGAGAGTTCTCCTACACTCCTGCTCCCACACATGCACAACTTCCTCCACATAAACACCAGCACCACAGTGGTATGTTTGTTAAAAATCAATGACCTGCAAATGACACATCATTATCTACTCCAAATCTGTAATTTACATGATGTTTCACTCTTGGTGTTATGCATGCTTTGACAAATGCATAAGGACATGTATTCACCACTGTAGTATCACGCAGAATAGTTTCACTGCCCTAAAAATCCTCTGTACTCTGCCTATTCATCACTCCCTCCACCTACCCCAGGAAACCATTGATCTTTTTACCATCTCCATAGTTTTGTCTTTTCTAGAATGTCATATAGTTAAAATCATACAGTATGTCGCCTTTTCCATTTGATTTTATTTTCACCCAGTAATATAAATTTAAGGTTTTTTCATGGCTTGATGGCTCATTTCTGTTTAGCACTGAAGATTATTCCACTGTTTAGGTGTACCATAGTTTATGTATCCATTTACCTCCTGAAGGACTACTTGCTTCCATGTTTGGGTCACAATAAACATTATGAACAAAGCTGCTATAAACGACACTGTGCTGGCTTTTTGTGTCGACATAAGTTTTCAGGTCATTAAGGTAACTACCAAGAAACACATGTGCTAGAACATATGGTAAGAATGTGTTTAGTTTTGGGGCGTCTGGGTGGCTCAGTCGGTTAAGTGTCCAACTTCAGCTCAGGTCATGATCTCCTGGTTTGTGGGTTCGAGCCCCGCGTCAGGCTCTGTGCTGCCGGCTCAGAGCCTGGAGCCTGCTTCAGATTCTGTGTCTCCCTCTCTCTCTGACCCTCCCCTGCTTGCGCGCTCTCTCTCTCTTTCTCTCTCTCTCTCTCTCAGAAATAAATAAAAAACATTACAAAAAAAAAGAATGTGTTTAGTTTTGTAAGAAATCACTCAACTGTCTTCTAAAGTGGCTGTACCATTCTGCATTCCCCCCAACAATGAATGAGAGTTCCTGTTTGCTCCATATTTTGTCCAGTGTTTGGTGTTGTTAGTGTTTTGAATTTGGGCCATTCTAACAGGTATGCAGTCCCTGTTGTTTTCATTTCTAATTACCTAATGACATATGATGTTGAACATCTTTTTGTATGCTTATTTGCTATCTGTATATCTTATTTGGTGAGGTGTCTGTTCAGGTCTCTGGCTCATTTTTTAATCAGGTTGTTTGTTTTATTGTTGAATTTTCAGAGTTCTTTGTATACTTTGGATACCAGTCGTCTATGAGATGTGTCTTTTGCAAAATTTTCTCCTGGTCTGTCTTCTTGTTCTTTTTTTATATATATGTATATATAATTTTTTAAAATGTTTTATTTATTTCTGAGAGAGAGAGACAGCGTGAGCAAGGAAGGGTCAGAGAGAGAGGGAGATACAGAATCTGAAACAGGCTCCAGGCTATGAGCTAGCTGTCAGCACAGAGACCGACATGGGACTCAAACCCACGAACTGTGAGATCATGACCTGAGCCAAAGTTGGACGCTTAACCGACTGAGCCACCCAGGTGCCCCTGTCTTCTTGTTCTCTTGACATTGTCTTTTTAGGGAAGTTTTTCACTTTAAAGAAGTCCAATTTAGCAATTATTTATTTTATGGACCCTGCCTTCGGAGTTGTATCTAAAAATGTCATCACCACACTGAAAGTTGTATAGATTTTCTCCTATATCATCTTTTAGGGGTTTTATAGTTTTGCATCTTACATTTAGCTCAAAGATCCATTTTGAGTTAACTTTTGTGAAGGATGTGAGGTCTGTGTCTAGATTCATTTTTCTGCATTCAGATGTCCAGCACCCTCAGTCATTTTTCAATGACTGCACTTCCAGCTTCCCTGTGAGCCCAAATTCCTGTGGGTTTTTTTTTTTTTATTGTAAAATAGTTTTCCTATTATTCATTTCCAGTTTTTTCCAGAGGGTTTCATTTTTATAACCAAATGTATGGATCCAAAGAAGCAAGCTACTCCCTTACAGCATGTCATCCATTAGAATGTTAGGGGACATGTGGGAAGGAGGAATGTGTTCACTAACTTTGCCATAATTTTATTCCAACTGCAGACAAAACAGATCCAATATTATCATATAAAAAATAAGAAATTATTGTGCTGGTATCTTTCCAATTGTCATCTTTTGTTTTTGCATTCTTATCTTTCTTTCTCCTCGTTTTTAATGTTTTGTGAAATAAAACCACAAAGAGGCTTAATAACTACATTCTGATTAAAGAATTGAGAGATGATGGGGCACCTGGGTGGCTTAGTCACTTAAGTATCTGACTCTGGATTTCAGCTTAGGTCATGATCTCACGGGCTCATGAATTTGAGTCCCAAATTGAGCTCCACACTGATGGTACAGAGCCTGCTTGGGATTTTCTCTCTCTCCCGGACTCTCTCTGCCCCTACCCCATTCTTTTTCTCTCTCTCTAAATAAATAAATAAACTTTTAAGAATTTGAGAAATGAGATTACTGTGTTTTATTTACATATATCACCTCTATATTTTACACTTCATGTATTTGTTTGCCAATATTTAATAAACCCTCTTAATTATCAAATTTCAAATGTATACTCTTGTATCCCGATTCTGGCATTTCTCAGCATCATATTTTCTAAGATATATTTTTTATATTATTTTATTTGAGAAAGAGAGAGAGAGAGATGGCAAGTGGGGGAGAGGGGCAGAGGGAGAGAGAAAGAGTCTTAAGCTGGCTCCACGTTCAGCACAGAGGTTGTTATGGGGCTTGATCCCCCTACCCTGGGATCATGACTCAACCATCTGAGACACCCAGACCTTCCCGAAGATATATCTGAACTAAGTCAACACACTGTAGGAAACCGTTTAAAAAGCAATAAAGCACCTTCTTCCCACTTGCCTTCCAACTTTAAGAAAGCCATTGTAAATAACAATTATTACATTTCTTACACCATGCGAGAAAAGATTTGAGGTGCCAATGATTGTGATTTGTTTGCAAGGTATAATAGAAAAGTTTCTTAGGAAATTATGTGTCATTTCTATCCCTAACAGAGACATAAAATAGATGAGGAAAGATAAAGTCATAAGAGAGAGAAAAAGCAGCCACTACATAGCAAGTGAACTCTCAGAATGAGAGGGCAGCATTACAACAAAGTAGCTGCATAATTAAAGGGTTGAAGTTTATACAATGATAGTCATTTCCTTGGAATTCCACCTGTATCTGGGCCCATTAATTTTGGGTAAGTGAAGTTTCACTAATGTTCCTTAGAGTCTTCAGCTTTGAGCTTCTATAAAAATATGCCTTAACTGATTTTGCAGAGTTAAGAATATTTCACAGACACTAACACCTAATGAAATAGAAATAATCATAATTCATTTGTGTTTCAGCCTTACTTGCACAGGCCTTAGAACAAGTGAATAAGTTTTTATAAATATTTATAAATATATTCCTCATATCCTGGAGTAAATTTGGTGTTCTTGAAGATAAGAGAAACTTGAAGATACATAATCACTCTAAACTAGCTTCCCAAGAACTTATTTCCTTTCTACCAAAATTCTTAAAATGAAAGGATTTTTCCAATTAAAAAAAAGGGCAAATGTCTAGAAATCAACAGTGAGGGTCACATATAAACATCAATACATAATTTTCCTCTAACAATGTAAACATACAGTGCCAAGGCTCTATAAGACTGGCTATAAATTAAAATGTAATATCAAAGAAAAAATTAACTGTTAATCCCATTACAGAGTTAGGCTTTATGTATTTATCCTTTTTTCCTCTTTAAATTCTGTTTAATTTTGTATGTAATTTGTAGGTTCCTTGCTATTTGTCAATAATGTCTTTTTTTCCCAAAGAAAAGATGTAATGATCTCATGAATTCTTTCTAAATAAGTTGTATAGTAAAACTGCCATTACCTCTTTATGCTGTTCATTGCTTTGCTTCAGAAAACAAGTCTGAAAGTTAAACACCTCCATCACAAGCCAACAAAATAAGATCACTTTTTAAACTCCTGCCCAATGCTGCATTTGGGGCCTCTTTTGCAAATGTGTGATTACATTTTTATGCAATTGAAATAATAATACTTTCTCTTCCAAATTACTTTGTATCCGCACAACCAAGTGGACTTTAGTGTGTAAAACAAACGTTTACTGAGGTTTGAGAAGGTTGTCCTATTCAAAGACGTGGCTGATTTAATTTGAAACGAGTGCTTTTCTATTTTTCACTCACTGCAAATAAAGAGTGCCCAGCTTTTTAGTAGCAACAATGAGAAACAATTAAAGACTAGTGAGTCACTTTTCAAGTCATCAGCCCAGCTGAGGAATTGGCCATTGACAGCTGGACTGACGGAATATTATGAGTCATCAAAGGAAGCCCATAAGAACCATACGGAGTGACATACCAACACTTTTAATGTGTCCATCAGAAACTCCCACCGCTGAGGACATTCACACAGCTGTAGGTTATTAGGAAGGAGACTTAAATGAACGAGGGAGCCCTCTTTAGGGTCATTCACTATCATAATAATGTTAACTAAAACTTGCTGGTGGCAAAGCAACTTCATAGAGAGGAACAATATATCACTATTTTTTGACGACCGACATAAGCTATAGGGAGTTCCATATTTTTGTATGTTTTGAGAAATTAATTTTATGTCTGAGTTTTATAGTGATCTCCTAGGGCTAATAAATATAGCTTTTTACCTGACTTGTAGACCTCTCAACATTTCAAAACATGCCTTTATTAAATACATAAAATTTCATTTGAACTACCCATAGAAAATAACTTAAAAAATAAACACCAAGAGCTTCTAAATTATTTCTTGGATACCTCAAGTGAATAATCAAATAAATTTATAATCTACAACCAACATGAAAGCTTTGAAATACTATTCTGAGTAGCCAAGACTCCATCTGAAAGAAAGATATAGGAGTAGGTGCACTTCTCTGAAAATTGTTTCTATAACATCACTGATAACAGGTTAAGGATATAGTACTTATTAGTAAAACTCTACCACTAAGTAAACCGTAGCTTTAGGATAAACCCAACCTGTAACTGTCATTCTACAGTGGAGAAGCCAGGCTCTTCTCCTCTTTGAGTTTCAAGTATGCCAGAGTTTAGAAAATCACTATGATAAAATAAGGATCACGTATCATAGTCTAAAAACAATTTATGCCTCTATTGTTCTTTCAACAAACAGTCAGTACCTGTCACGTGTAGGGGCCCAAGATTCCCATAATTAATAACTCTGGCTCAATTTAAGAGCTTCTGTTTCTGGACATGGCTAAGAGAAATGAAGTCGAGGATTAGGCCAAACACATTGGCGTCTGCCAATAAGGAAATGACAAAGAATCACTCAGGGCTCATTATAAGATAATGATCAGATTTTTCTTATATGTGAAAGATGCTTTACTCAAAAAGGTTAATACGGTTGAATCAATAAAGCACTTAATCAAAAAGCACCGCCAAGAAATCTATTAAATAAAAGAAAAAGAAAGTTTTTAAAAAGGTTTCCTTTTCCATTATAAGACTTCTCTATAAACGAATAGCACGTGAATTACGACCAATGCTCATAGAAAGTGTTACTTTGATACAATGCCATTTTTTCCAAGTCAATGTCGAAGCCAATGTCTAAGAAGCACATTCAGGGGAGGCTTGGTGGAAAGCGACTCCCAACCCCAGAACATTCCTTTGATTCCCCTCTTGATTTATAAGTTTTCCCGTTTTCAAGTTTCTGACTGTTCTGTATTATTTTATGACGTGGTCAGGATGGCCCCAGGAGACAGAGGAGGGACTCCGAGAAACAACGTTCACTGTACTCACAGTTGGTAGAGACTAGAAGCGTGGCAGGGCACATCATGCAGAGTCACAGGGAGACAGACAGAAGGCAGGAACGGGGCAGAGCTTAGGCCTCAGCATTTATTGGGGTTTCTGCAGAAAAAGCAAGCCAGGGCAGATACACAGTTTAGGATTGGTTTGTTGGAATCATTTCAGCAGGCTGTGGACTACAGAGATGCTTCTTCCGCTGTTGAGGACCTGACCCTGGGATGATTAAGACAAAGCACTGTTATTCCTGGGGTGTAGGAGCCAGAGAGATATGGCTCTGGGTGGGCTGGTTTGCATATGAAAGGCAGGCTTTAACTGGGCCCTCTGCTATGCTCTCTCAAGAATTAGCTAGTCCCAAGAGTGACAGACTCTCCCCAGCCAGAAAGATTTTTGCTAAGATGTCAAAACATTATAATATACATAAGATACACACACACACACACACACACACCACACTGCCTTAGGATGAACTCAAATAAGGAGGAAAACCCTTACATGAATTTATCTTTACACAAAAACGGTAAATGATGGCCATGTATACGTTAGGCTTTTCAGGGTGCTTTATTAAGACTGATGTTGATTTGTCCCCCGTCCCCATCATTTTCAGTGGCAATTTTTACATCATAATTCAGCAGGGAGTGCCTGGATGGCTCAGCCAGTTGGGTGTCAAGCCCTTGATTTCAGCTCAGGTCATGATCTCACAGTTTGTGGGATGGGGTTGCCCGTTGGGCTCTGTGCTGATAGCACGGAGTCTGGGACACCACTCTCCCTCTCTCTCTGCCCCACCCTACCCCCCAAAGTAAATAAACGTTTAAAAAAAATAATCAGCAGAAAAGCCAAATAAAGACTCAGAAGTCCCATGGTCTTCATTTGTTTTCTCACTTTTGAGCTGTATTTCAGAAACCCCATTTTCTTTCCTTCCTCTTATTCTACACAAGACTTGAATATGTGCTATTTGTTTCTACTCAAAATAGAGCAAGTGTAACAACCAACTCTTTTGAGACACACAGCACAAAGTCTTCTCTGGCTGAGACTCAGACTCTAACGGAGAAGACAAGGAAGGAATATTTGAGGCCCACTTCCACGAGGCTCCAGGCACTGGGACTTGTGTGGTGATGCCTATAAATGTGTGAAAAAGTGCTCAACGCTGAAGACAAAAGGTCTAGCTGAAAATGTTCACATCAAAAGATGTAAAGACCCATAAGAAATAGGTTATGGTCATTATTTCTGAAGTGATAAAGACTCTGGAAAGATCTACTTTCTTGATGCTACATGGCCAGGTGGCCACATATCTGGGTTGGCCTGATACCTGCTGGTTTACACCTGTTGTTACAGGGGACTTTAAATAAGCACTTTTATTTTCAAAAGTGTCCTGATGGTTTTAATTTAGATTCTAGCTCCACTGTTTACTAGGAAAACTGGAGCAAATTTCTTGAGGTCAGTCAGTTTCATCATGTGTAAGCGATAACAGTGGTACTACCCTCACAGGGTGTTTATGGGAACTATATTAATGCTCATGAGATGCTCAGAATAGTGTCTGGTACTTAGCAAGTACTAAATAATAGTTATGATTTTCTGCCGTGGCATTTTTTTATGAATCAAGAACTATTACGTGGTAGTTTCTTACATTTTAAAGTAATCATGGGTTATCTGCCTATAAATATATGAAATAAATATCAGGAGATTTGGTTTCTAGAAAGAATACACATTCTCATTGTATATTAATGTATAATTTTTTGGCCAGAGGTAAATTTTAAAAAATGGTTGATTCTTTTTCTTTTTTCAAGTTTTTATTTAAATTCTAGTTGGTTAACATGTAATGTTAGTTTCAGTGATTCATCACCTACATACAACCCTCAGTGCATGTCATGTCAAGTGCCCTCCTTAATACCCATCACCCATTTAGCCTATCCCCCACCCACCTCCCTCCATCAACCCTTACTGTGTTCTCCATAGTTAAGAGTTTGTTTTATGGTTTGTCTCTTTTTCCTCCACTGTGTTCACTTGTTTTCCTTCTTAAATTCTACTTATGAGTGAGATCATATGGCATTCATCTGACTGATTTATTTTACCTAATATAGTACTAGGAGTCTCTGGCTCCCCCTACATCATTGCAAATGACAAGATTTAACTCTTCCTTGTGGCTGAGTAATATTTCATTGTGTGTGTGTGTGTACGCTGATTCTTTTAAATCGGAGTTTTTGCAGGGCGCCTGGGTAGCTCAGTTGGTTAAGCATCCAACTTCAGCTCAGGTCATGATCTCACGGTTTGTGGGTTCAAGCCCCGCGTCGGGCTCTGTGCTAACAGCTAGCTCAGAGCCTGAAGCCTGCTTCAGATTCTGTGTCTCCCTCTCTCTCTGACCCTCCCCTGCTCACGCTGTCTCTCTCTCTCTCAGAAATAAATAAAACATTTAAAAAATTTTAAAAAAGGAGAGAAAAAAATAAATTGGAGTTTTTGTCTATAATAAATAAATGTAGAGTATGCTATTCAATATGAAGATGGATTTTTCTTTCAATAATTCTCAATTCAGAAAATAGCTTGCAATCGATGTATATAAAATTGTGGTATTCCCTATTCCATAAATTTGTTTTATAATCAGAAGATTTAGAATCATGAAAATCATATTTGGAAATATATACAAATACTTACATATCTGTATATGTTTATATTATATATGTGTGTATATATATCGAATATCACCTTTTCATACGTGTGTGGATATTTGTGTGTAAAGTGCTTAATTCATAAAGATACTGATACATTTGACCATACTAAAATTAAGAGACTTTTTTAAATGTTTTTAGTTATTTCTGAGAGAGAAAGAGAGAGAGAGAGAGAGATGGCATGAACAGGAAAGTGTCAGAGAGAGAGGGAGATACAGAATCCGAAGCAGGCTCCAGGCTCTGAGCTAGCAGTCAGCACAAAGCCCGACACAGGGCTTGAACCCACGAACCATTAGGTCATTACCTGAACCAAAGTTGGACACTTACCGGACTGAGCCACCCAGATGTCCCTAAAAGACCTTTTAAGAAAGTGATAAAACTAGCCACAAAAATGGGAGAAGGTGCTTATAACACATATAACTGAAAGTGATAGTACCAAGAAAATATAAAAAGGCTTACATGTCAACAAGAAAAAAAATAGAAAAAAAAGGGAAAAGTCAGGAATAAGTATTTCATACACAAGAAACACATTTGGCCAACAAACAGATGAAGTTGATCACCATTATGAAAAACCTTGACAATGTGTATATCAGATCGCAATGCAATATCACTTTTCGAAATACACAGCCAAAATTAAGAAGTCTGACAAATACCAAGCATTAGAAAGTGAAACTACCTCAGCAGTTTTATGAAAATAATTTGTAAAGCTGTAGGTCTTATAGATTTGTATACCCGAGGGTCAGCACCTGCCTTCCAAGGTACATATACAAGGTGAATGTTGCATGCGTGGACCAGGCATCAACACAAGAAAACTCCTACACTACAGTTCAGAATAATAAAAGCTTTGAAAATGCCAATGCCCATGTGCAGGAAAATGGGTAAATTGTGGTGTATGTTCATGTGGTATATGTCTGTTATAAAATAATTTTAAAATGAATGAATTACAAATACAACATGGATGAATCTTACATACAGGTTGAACAGAAGCAAAAGTAGAGACAATCAATGCATTGTGTAGATAGATGCATATCTTCTTGCTTATGTGCATATGATAAAACTATTTTTTAAAAGGGATAATAAATTGGGGTGCCTGGGTGGTTAAGTGTCTGGATCTTGATTTCAGCTCAGGTCATGATCTCATGGTTAGTGAGATCAAGCTGTACCTTGGGCTCTGTGCTGACAGGGCAGATCCTGCTTAAGATTCTCTCTCTCCTTCTCTCTCCAGTTCCCCCACTTATGCGTGCATGTGCACTCACTCTCTCAAAAATAAATAAACTTTAAAAATAAATAAAGGGATAATAAATACAGGATATTGTTTTCTGCTGAGGCAAGTGAAGGGGGTCAGAAAAGAGTGTACATATAAACTTAAGATAAACATAATATTCTGGTTCTGGGGTTAGGTTGTAAGTTCATGGGCATCTTTTATTATTAAAACAAATAAAAGGTCATGCTTATTCAAGCAATGATGGTATATCCTGGACCAAGAATTATGATTAACTCAATTCCAAGCATCTGGGGTCCAACTGGCTTTAAAAGGTTAGTGGTGAGCAGGTTATTTGCCTTTACAGACTTTCCTTGCTTCATTTCGTGTCAAAATGAGTATCTTACAAGAGTCACTCCACATGTCATTACTTTGCCTTTTTGTAATAAATGTCAAAAGTTAGAGTTTTACGGAATAGGAAAACATGTGCTTTCACGTTTTATAATATCTACTATGGTGATCGCTGTTTGGCAGGCCATGGAGAGCAGAGCTGATGCCTTCAAAACTGTTTGGGTAACTCAAAATGAGACAGAAAAAGGAAACAGACTGAAAAACAAAGCTAGAAAAGTTGATTTGTTTTCCTTAATTTTTCTTACCATTCACCTTTTTTGGCAGATCTTTGGGTGCTGTGCCTGCCACGTGTTCCGTGTGCCTAGTGCAAAGTACAGATCAGGGAGAGGCGAGTGAAGGCCATTGTCAGATTTGAAAATATGAACTTGGGGGGCTGGGTAAGTGAAGCGACTGGCTCTTGATCTCAGTTCAGGCTGTGATCTCACCGTTCATGAGACTGAGCCCACCTTGGGTTCTATGCTGTTGGCGTGGAGCCAGCCTGCTTGGGACTCTCGGTCTCTCTCTCTCCGCCCCTCCCTGGCTCTCTCTCTCTCTCAAAATAAATAGATAACCATTTAAGATACAGGTTTGTATTTTCTTTTTTTCCTCCCTATGTTTTAGTTTAAATTCCAGTTAGTTAATGTACAGTATAACATTAGTTTCTGGTATAAAATTTAGCGATTTGTCATGTACGTAGAACATCTAGGGCTCATCGCGTAAAGTGCCCTCCGTAAACCCATCTGTAGGAGAGAAAAATGTATGACACAAAATGGTTTTTATAAAGACTCAAGGAGAAAGAACTTTTGAAATTCATTAATCTTCTAATTATTACTCCTTATATTCAGAATACGATAATATAGAAAAGCGCAGCTTTAGACATCTTGTTTTGTACTTGGTCATTTAAAGTTTGAAATTAATATTCATTACTATGATCAACTGAACTCCTGGCAACAGAACAAAGAATACATAATTTCCAAGTGTCATAAATGTCAATAAACTATTTTAGCAGATCAATATACTGAACATAACATAAAACCCCGAATTTGTGCCAACCTAACAAAAACCATTCATAAACATCTAATTATTCACTCTGCATAGAAAAATCTTGACTAATTCCAGAAACGAAAAGGCAGCACTTTTCTCTTCTCAGAACCTTGAGACTATGACAACAGACTTGGCATTTGATCAAAATCTCCAAATTGGTGATGTCAAAGAGTTCAGCTGAGGAGCACATGTGCATCTGTTTCCTCACACGGTTGCTCCCGTAGCCTCGCTTCGCGAGTCATCTGTTCTTAGCCGGGGAGCGTTCTAGTTCCAGAGGAATTGGGAGTGGGATATAATGAGCAAGAAGGGGGAAAAGCCTTGTATGGCATTCCTTCATTCATGCAATAAATATTTATTCTTTATCTTCCACATGCCACGTGCTATGATGGATGACAGAGAGCGCTGCTGAGCAAAACCAGCAAGACCCCCCCTCCCCTCCCCCCCCCTTCATGCAGCATACCATCCTGGGGGCTGCAGCCCAGGGAATGGAGGTGCACACAGCGGAGAGGCGCGCGCTGTGACAGAAGCACCCCGGGCTATAACGCTTGCAGCAGTCTGAACTTTACCAATCTAGAAACACAGGGCGCCTGCGTGCCTCAGTTGGTTAAGCGTCGGACTCTTGATTTTGGCTCAGATCATGATCTCACGGACATGACATTGAGCCCCACATAAGATTCTCTCTCTCTCTCTCTCTCTCTCTCTCTCTTCACCACCACCCCCCCCGGCCCGGCCCCNGATTGATTATTTATTTATTCATTTGAGAGAGAGAGAGAGAGAGAGAGAGAGAGAGAGAGAGACTGTGTGGGCTAGTGGGGGAGGGGCAGAGAAAGGAGGTCGGAGGATCTGAAGTCGGCTCCAGGCTGACAGCAGCTGAGAGCAGAGAGCCCCATGTGGAGCTTGAACTCACAAACCTTGAAATCAGGGCCTGAGCTGAAGTTGGAGGTTCAAGTAACCGAGCCTCCCAGGTGCCCTATCTCCTAGGATCTTTTTTAAAATTGCAAAATCCAGGAGCGTCTGAATGGCTCTGTCATTGGAGCCTCTGATTTCAGGTCAGGTCATGATCTCACGGTTTGTGAGCTAGAGCCCCTTGTCAGGCTCTGTGCTGACAGCTCAGAGCCTGCTTCAGGTTCTGTGTCTCCCTCTCTCTCTCTTTTCCTCCCCCACTCATGCGCTCTTTCTGTCTCTATCTATCCCTCTCCTTTAAAAATAAATTTTAATAAAACACAATAAAAAGAGTTTTAAAAATAAAATAAAATAAAATTGCAAAAGCCAGCCTCACACGCCAAATCAACTTAACTAATACATTACAATACAGGCATTGGCAGGTTTTTAAGTTCCTCCAAGGGATGCTAGTGTGTAGACAAGTTTGGGAATCACCAGTCTAGAAACAGGAAGATAAACAAGAGCCAACCGGAAATGATCTCTACATAATGGACTTGGTATCATTTTCAGACTACAAACTCAGATATGTTAAAAAAAATTCTTTATTTCTCTGTAAATGACTGCAACTTCTCTTTTAAGCCCCCCAACTGCACAAGGTGGCTGAAGTTTCTCTTACTTCTTCTCTTTGTTCTCGATTCACTGGGGCTGGAGGTGAGGAGAACTAGAAAGGACCAAAGCAGGAGAGAAGGGTTAGCAGTGGTGAGGATCCATTTTACCTCCAGCTGGTCTCCACCCAGGATGCCTCCACTGGGTGCTCCCTGACATGGCTTCTCCAGTCAGTATCTGAGACCCTAGTGCAGCTGCTAGGGTCATCCCATCCATAGGGGCTCCCGGCCGCCAGGACTGCCACGCCCAGCCTCATCGCTCCTGGCCACAACACAGACATTCTGCTCCCCCCACTTCACACTGCTGTTCACTTTAAAAACAGTGTAGAAAGGAATTATTGGGAATGAAAAGCACTGTTTAATAATATATCATAATAAATCCTGGTACTTATTTCTCCCTATCCTCCATGAATTATACAAAGAAATTTTTACATTAAAATGTGCTTTGCCTATAATATTATCAATATTATCTTCAACCCTCTGCTTCTTGCCTGAACTGTTTTTGAAGCCACTTGTCCATTTGGTCAAGGTTGATTTTTTTTTAAATTAAAAATACAATCCATTGATCTGAATGTCTGTTTTTGTGACAGTACCATACTGTCTTGATGATTACAGATTTGTAATACAGTCTGAAGTCTAGGATTGTGATGCCTCCAGCTTTGGTTTCCTTTTTCAAGATTGCTTTGGCTATTTGGGGGTCTTTTATGGTTCCATACATAGTTTAGGATTGTTTGTTCTCGCTCTGTGAAGAATGTTGGTGTTATTTTGATACGGACTGCACTGAATATGTAGATTGCTTTGGGTAGTATTGACATTTTAACAATAGTTTTTCTTTCTATCCAGGAGCATGGAATATTTTTCCATTTTGGGGGGTCTTCCCCAATTTCTTTCATAAGCTTTCTATAGTTTTCAGTGTATAGATTCTTCATCTCTTTGGTTAGGTTTATTCCCAGCTATTTTATGGGTTTTGGTGCAATTGTAAATGGGATGGATTCCTTGATTTCTCTTTTTGTTGCTTCATTATTGGTATATACAAATGCAACTGATTTCTGTGCATTGCTTTTATATCCTGCAATAGACACTCAGATCAATGGAACAGGATAGAGAACCCATAATTGGACCCACAAACGACTCAACTAATCTTTGACAAAGCAGGAAAGAATATCCAATGGAATAAAGACGTTCTCTTCAGCAAGAGGTACCTGGAAAACTGGACAGCAACATGCAGAAAAATCAACCTGGACCACTTTCTTACATTATACACAAGATTAAACCCAAAATGGATGAAAGACCTAAACATAGAACAGGAAGCCATAAAAGTCCTCAAAGAGACAGCAGGCAAAAGGCTCTTTGACTTTTGCCGCAGAAACTTCTTACTCAACACGTCTCCAGAGGCAAAGGAAAGGAAACAAAAGCAAAAATGAACTATTGGGACCTCATCAAAATGAAAAGCTTCTGCACAGTGAAGGAAACAATCAACAAAACTAAAAGGTAACAGAAGGAATGGGAGAAGATATTTGCAAACGACATATCAGAAAAAGGGTTAGTATCCAAAATCCATAAAGAACTTATCAAAGTCAACACCCAAAAAACAAATAGTCCAGTGAAGAAATGGGCAAAAAACATGAAGAGACACTTCTCCAAAGAAGACATCCAGATGCCAACCAACGCATGAAAAGGTGCTCAACGTCACTCATCATCAGGGAAATACAAATCAAAACCACAGTGAGATACCACCACACACCAGTCAGAACAGCTAACATTAATAACACAGGCAACAACAGGTGTTGGCGAGGATGCGGAGGAGGAGGATCTCTTTCGCACTGCTGGTAGGAATGCAAACTGGTGCAGCCACTGTGGAAAACAGAATGGAAGTTCCTCAAAAAATTAAAAATAGAACTACCCAATGACCCAGCAATTGCACCACTAGGTATTTATCCAAGCGATAAAGGTATGCTATTTTGAAGGGGAACATACCCACCAATGTTTATAGTAGCACTATCGACAATAGCCAAAGTATAGAAAGAGCCCAAATGTCAATCGATGGATGAATGTACACACACACACACACACACACACACACACACACACACACACACTGGAGTATTACTAGGCAATCAAAAAGAATGGAATCTTGCCATTTGTAACTACATGGATGGAACTAGAGGGTATTATGCTAAGCAAAATTAGAGAAAGACAAATATCATATGACTTCACTCATATGAGGACTTTAAGATACAAAATAGATGAACATAAGGAAGGGAGGCAAAAATAATGTAAAAACAGGGAGGGGGACAAAACATAAGAGACTCTTAAATATGGAGAACAAACAGAGGGTTACTAAAGGGGTTGTGGGAGGGGGGATGGGCTAAATGGGTAAGGGCCATTAAGGAATCTACTCCTAAAATCATTGTTGCACTATATGCTAACTAACTTGGAGGTAATTTTTAAAAATTTTAAAAATGAAAAAGAATACAATCCATAAACCTTCTTAATTGAATGCACAAAGTGGCAATACTGTGCAATATACTGAAAGTTACCAAGCTGGGAGGATGGCCCTATCAGACTCTCCCCTTTAGAGAACTCCCAGGGTTCCCTCTAGCAACCTCCTGAATCACAGGTGATTCAGACCTGGCTAATAAGGCGACCATGTCAATTCTTTTTAGAGCAAATTTTTCATAAATACAAGTTAAACTCATTTGAAGATGAATACTGGCCAGTTTCTGTCTTCTTTAGTTCCTATATGAATCTCTATTTTGCAAACTCATCTCAGGATTGTGCTTCTAGCATCAGCTAAAAATAAACAATTGAAGTGAGAGCCTGTGTGTGTGGCTGGCAAAATTATTGTTCATTTGTGGTTTTATGCTATTTTTCTTAATCTCTCAGAAAGCCAAATACCTAAGAATACACACATTTTGCTCCTATTATATTTCTAGATCATGTTCATTAATAGATGCAACAATCTATTGGAATATACCAGGATCATTTTTGTTAGGTGAGGAAATACTGAACGTGAAACAAAACAGCAGTTCAGCAAAACTTACTAAGTATGCTTAACACTGGGTAAAAGGTGCTTGCAGATTTGGAGAAACACTAGAAGGAAACAAGAAATCAAATTAATGATTATGTGGTAGGTGACTGGGAAATGGGCATTCTTCTTCTAGATGTCCTTGAATTTTTCAGTGATTATCATAACAACTCATATTTTTAATAGTTTCTTGATGCTTATTACGCTAGATATAAGCACAACTACAACTCTGCTCACTAGAATATAGTTGAGGGGTGTCCAGGTTTGAGTAAAGTTTCTTAAAGTAGACTAAAACTCCCAACCTGTTTAGTCCATGGTACAAGAATTATGGTAGTCCTAAGCATCAGCATTGTAAAGGGCTACTGCTTCCTACACAAGCTTCTCTACACCTGAGAGGTAAGGGTCCAATATGGTAGGCTTTTTTTTAAATTGCAATATGGTGGTAAGCTATGCCAAACATTTATCATTCATCAGTAAAAACTGTGCTCAGGCTGAGAGCTTTTAAATATGCATGACTAAGTTCCCAGTGTGCTCTGTGGTCATTTATTTACCATGTGGCAGCCTGCCTGATTGCCTGTTACCTGATCAGTAAAAGCAGTCCAGAAACTCGAAGTGGAATAGTAGAGAAAGTTCAGGTTCAGATCACTAATTCTGAAGAGTGAGTGCTACTATATGGTGTCTGAAAGGGGAAATAAAAGTTCTAGGTGAGAACAAGAATGAGCAAACCCCTTGCCTTTTTACTGAGAAAGGAATAAGAGCATCTTCCTGGCTAGGATCAACTTTCCATCTCCCAGACGATCTCCCCGTACAGCAATGCTTTTCCTCCTTGCAGTAAGTAGATTCCAAGTCACATTCTGAGCCACAAACATGAGTTTTTGCAGACACTGCAGATGTGGTATCTGGCCATGAGAGAAAGAAGAGGGTTGGATAGCCCCACCTTCTTTTGTTGTAGAAGTAGATGGACTGTTAAGTTCTGAATGAAATGAAAATATCCAAATACAGACACTCTTTCTTCCATCTCTTTGCAAATTCAAATCAGATTGAGCTTCAGCTATATTTAGAAACTATCGACAAACACTGTGGGATTTCAGAGTCAATCAGACCTCATGAATCTTCTGGTCAAATAGGAGTATATAAGTGTAAACAGCTAATGTGTACGGGAAAGTTAAGGAATGGGCCACAGAAGAGAGGACGCACAGTTTGAGAGAAAGTAAGGAGGCTGGCCAAGAGGATGAGGAGGAGGTTTGAGGGACCATAAAATTTGAGGTGGACTGCCAGGATAGGTAAGATTTCAGTAGACTGGATGACAAGAAGATGTTCATAGGAATAAGAACTACAAGAACAAAGGCTAAGAGGTGAGACCATGGAGGTCTCGGTAGGAAAAAGGTAGAACATGGAACATAAAGTCTTAATACAGGAGAAAAATTATACTACATACAGGAGGAACACACTTACAGACCATGAGCTGAATTTAGCTACCTGATGACTTATTTGACCTGGTCAATATTTAGGGGTTTTTTTTAACTGAAGAGAGTGGGAAAGGGTTTTGTTTGAAATAAGCTACCAATATTTAAATAATGGGAGGTTACACATAAATTTCTAAATGTTTGGCTTCTCTTGAAAATATCTAAAGTTACGGCAGCAGTGGTGGGCCTGTATTTCCACATATCAGTAATTAGTGGAGATGAGACGCAGACTTCTGAACAGGGTCTACAGTCTGTTGATGGCCACAGTATCTATCACTTCTTATTGCCTCTGTAAACGTCAGCTACCATTTATTATTATGATTAGGCTGCCTTCTCATTGTCGTTTGTAGCAAAGACATGTTTTTCTTAAACCTTGCTTCATATATGTCTGATGCCCATATGTATTTGAGTTGTTTTCACCTCCAACATAAAGGGATACATTGAACATCTGCTGGAAGAATTTGTTCTTCATTTGGTAGCCAATGGCAAAACTTTAAAATATTTGGAGAATTTAAGTAGCTGAATGGCCTGTGCCATAAGAAGCTTCATCTGGAAAAGGAAAATAAAATTAATTGCAGAGGGAAAATCAAGGTGGGAAAAAAACAAAGCGAGGCCAATTCTTCACTCAAGTAAGAGTAAAGAGGGTTGGAGTTTGGTGGTATGAGTGGGAAGAAAGACACACGTCAGAGATACTGCAAAGATAGGAGCAAGCAACTTACTGAATTGGAGGAAAAGATAAAGGAGCAAGCAATTCGAGTGACACTTAGCGACCCCTGGTTAGTTCAGTTGGTTGAGCATCCAACTCTTGATTTCAGCTCACATGATCCCAGGGTTGTGGGATCAGCCCCAGACTGGGCTTCATGCTGAGCATGGAAGCTACTTAAGATTCTCTTCCTCTCCCTTTGCCCCTCCCCCTCCCAGTCTCACGCACACATGCACACTCACTGAAAGAAAGCAAGAAAGCAAAAGAGCAAGAAAGCAAGCAAGAAAGACAATAAATGACAGTAAGATCTGAGACCACAGTACAATGGTAGTTCCAGTGACAGAAATAGAGGTGAATTAAGTTAAATGCAGGTAAGTCGAGAGTAGCTGCCATTTTTCCCAGGGGAAACTATCACTTGCTCTGGGTCATGGTGAGGTTGTGTTGCCTGCTGAACATTCTAGTACAAAATTTCATCAAGAGGTGGGGAGCCTTTTCTAAAAGTCAGTAGAGCATATCAGTTAAAAGCATGGGCTTTGGAAATAGATAGCGCTCAGACCCCTCATCTATAACACGAGATCCAACTTTCCTTGAGAAGCTTAACAAGAAAATGTGTAATGTACAATGGCTGCTTAGTAAGAAAAAAAGTTGTTGGGAGCACCTGGGTGACTCAGTCAGTTGGGTGACCAGCTCTTGGTTTGGGCTCAAGCTATGATCCCACAGTTGTGAGATCTAGACCTGCATCAGGCTTCACCCTGAGCATGGCACCTGCCTGGGATTCTCTCTCCCTCTCTCTCTGTCCCTCCCCTGCTTGCACATGGCTCTATCTCTCTCTCTCAAAATAAGTAAATTAACTTAAAAATATTGTTAAGTATTTGAGCTGAGAATGGAGGCTATGAGAATAGAAGAAGAAACTAAAGACAAGACTGTAGAAAGAGAACATGTGGCATGAATGACACTAAAAAAACAAAAAAACAACAACTAGAAATGCAGTGACAGATAAGTAAGCCAACCTTTCAGTGATTCTGGATTCAACATAGCTTGACAGTCACTGGGTGCAGAGATTGGGACCAGAAGTCTCAGGGAAACAACATATCTGCTCTTAAACTTCCAAGTGGCATCTCCTTTTTTATTTTTACCTGCTTGTATGTATGACTGGTAGACTTATCTCCAGAAGTATCTACTGGCCCCATGTCACATCCCTCCTCGATAGACAGGACCAGTGACAGAGAAGGGAGATGGTGGATTGTGTAGTACTGCCAGAAATTAAAAGGATTTTGTCAAAAGACCTTACCGTAAGTTACAGATACAGTAGACTACTGAAGTAGTAGTTTAACCTTTATATTTTTAACCTCTCACAAAAGTCAGTAATACTCAGACAAAGGAGAAAACTGCCTAGTGAAAAGACCTAGTGAAGTGACGCATTTTATCTCAGCATGTCTCTCTTGAAAGCTAAATAAGTAAACAAACAAACCATTTCCAACTTCTCTTCCCCAAGATCTTTAACCCTAGAGCTGGAAATAGAAGGAAAGAAGCCAATGAGAGCAGGTTGTCTGGAAGATTGGAATGTTCGATTCAGCAGTGACTTAGTGTCTTGGATTAATATGAACATTTCATATAGAAGCAAGTTAAAGCAATCGAGGAACAGTCTTCACCTAGACTCCAGTCAGAATAAAAGTTGTTTACTTGGCAAGAGAGAAAATTTCATTAAAAGTTGGAAAGATGGTTAAAATGTGCTAAGTGGCACAAACATTCACTTGTTAATTTAGGAAATCAGGAGATGTCATATGTCAAGGGTATACAATAATGGTGAAGGTGAAGGGGTTAAACTAAATGACCTCTAGTTCTGAGACCTTCCAGCTCTGACAATTCATGACACTCTATAGAAATAGATTCTCCAATACACACTGTGTTATTCTTCCATTCTTTTTTTTATACATCTCTAAATTGTTTGTTTGGGATTCATAAGAGAGCTTCATCTGCTTCACAGAAAACATTGATTTTTGTTAATTTCCCTCAGTACTAGGTTCCAAAATGAATAAAATGGAGCCAGCAGATGAAGGCAATTTTCCAAGGCTTCTCATAGGGTAGCCTAGAGATCACATCCTAAAAACAAGATATGTTTTGAAGAATTTCTAACCAAGAGAATCACAGGGACCTCTCTTAGCTTCTCTGTACATAGTCTAGTTAGATCTTTAGCCTCCTACTAGTTCCCCAACAGAGGCCAACAACTACCTGGACTCCCCCATGTTTGCCAAATTCCCTTATTCAAGCAAGAAGCAGTAGTGAAGTTTCTTCAAAACAAAACTCAAAAGTCCCTCAAATTAGGATATATAATCTAATATTATATATTTTTTAAGTTTACTTATTTATTGAGAGAGAGTGCAGGAGAGAAAGAGAGAGAGAGAGAGAGAGAGAGAGAGAGAGAGAGAATACCAAACAGGATCCTCACTGTCTATGCAGAGCCCAATGTGGGGCTCGAACTCATGAACTGTGAGACCATGACCTGAGCTGAAACCAAGAGTCAGACGCCTAACCAACTGAGCCACCCAGGCACCCCAATCTAATATTATATATTTAATGGCTCAGTTATAGTTCTTGACCAAACCTTGTTAGAGCTAGGGCAGCACAGGTTACAGGGCCAAGTCTCTAGCTTCCTCACATATATCTGAATTCAGCTGGAACAGATCTAAACAAAACAAAATGATCAGAACTGGTTTTCCTCAAAAGATACGTTGATTGTTCTTCTCTGACTGAATCCTGTTCACCTTGAGAAATTGAAAAGTGATTTACAGTAAGAAAAAACTATATTTCTCAACAAAACTTTTAGAATAATTTTTAGAATTTTTAAGGTTGAAGAATTTATTTTGAAATATTTGACCTAAGTCAAAGTTTGACCAATTTTAGAATATGCATTCACAGGGCAAAGCTCTGTTCTTTGTGGCTTTCACTACGAAAATGGTCCCAGTCCGCAAAACTCCAAACCGAAACCATTCAATATCAGACTCCGAAATCTGTTTCACTTGCTGGTTCTGACCGCTAAAACAGAAACGTATTGAAAACACAAAACGTTTCATTGGCTTGAGATGGGCAAGGACCCCTTAGAGAGATCACAATGCATGCCAAATAGATCACAGTATGTTCAGATACATTCAGAATATCAAGAATTTATGAGTTATAGTATATCTGAAAACTTTATGGTATGTACTTTTCACAAATTCTAGTGGCTTTTCCTTGAATAAAATAATCACAATGAAATTGGATAATCAGAGTTACTCTCAGCCTCTTTGCCTGGGCCACACAGTACTTGCCATTATTTTTAGAGGAGCATCTGAAAATACTGATGCTACAAAATAGTCCCTTTAGTATCAGAGGCTTCTAATTTTAATACTAATCAAACTAAACCCTTTGAAGCACCCTGACTTCTCTTGCTTCTGTAGCTTATTATATTCATTACCTCACTTCAATCAGGTTCTGGATGACTTGTTTCTATTTTAGTTAGAGCCCATATAAGAATGGTTTAATCATACTAATAAGGATTGGCCTGATTCTCCCATCCCAACGCTTATGTAACTTCCATAAAGTCAAAATCCCCTTCAAAGTGCCTTAATCTTGAAAATGCATGCGCTGTCCATATGGGAATATCTGTACATCTTTAAAATATTGGAATTTTTTTTGCCATTATTATTTTCTCAAAACAGAACAAACAGTGCGTGTCATGCCCATCTTTTTCAGACAAGAAATCTCCATAAAGTACTTAATGGGCCAACTGGAAAATGTACTAACAATACAATCTTTCCTGGTTTTTCAATTCACTACAGGTGGATAGTCTCTGAAAAACCCAAGACAGTGAACAGATTGAATCACTTTTAACAATTTGAGTCTTGAATGAATTCCAAAGTGCTTCGAGTCAAGCTGTTTTTCCTTTAACTAATATCTCAAATAAAGATTTAATAATTTTTCTTTGAAAACTGGCCCCAAGTACCGGAAAACTATATGCTTTAGAAAACCACATTCATTATAAAATGAGTATTTGGGCATTATCATTACCCTGATATTTTAATTGGTATTGCCATAAGTTTTGGGGCAGGGAGTATCTCTTCACATTTTCCTTTGGTATGCTGAAGCTCTCTAAAAGAGACACAATGCTAATAAACTGAGAAATTAAAACATAACTGGGAGATTTTAATATATAAATATCATCATGGGGCTTTGAAAAGAAAAGTTGCAGACTGTCGATGCCAAATATGCTAAGGGCTTTTTTTTCAACATTTTAATGGGCCTCAGAATTCTGGTTTGGTATAAAATGTATCACCAGCATGATAAAACCACTCTCAATTTAGTACCAACCAACATTTTAGGCCAAACTTGCCATCAACTGAAAACGAAGGTCAAGAAAGCAAATGTACATATGCATATGCCTTAAAAAAAGATGACATAAAGCCCATTAAATTATAATGCATACAACAAAATAAATCAAAATATAAAGCTCGACCAACTAGCATGTGATCTGAGATTTAATTTCAGAAAACCTGAAAATAATCTCTTTTCTAATTATGTATATTTCCAGGTCTTCAAAATTTGCTTCGACTTCCATTGTTAATGAGCACAGCCAGAACTACCTCTTACTTCCTTGATTTAAATATGGCAAATGCTACAGAGAAAGATAGATTACCGATTCTTGACATAAATGAAACAGCATTAGCAGATTTATCATCGTGTGTGAAGAAAATATACTTTCTATAGTCTTCCTGTGTCAAGAAAATCCTTTCAATCAAGCCATCTCATTCCTCCATATGCACAGGAAACATTTATCGCCATAATCACAAGGGTCAATGAACAGTGTGGAAACCACATTCTGAGGTTAGATGAGCACAGACTTTGCCATCACTTTCAGATTGACAAATTTGGCCCAACTCACGTTATTCTTCCAGAATAAGAGATATTGAGAAGGAGGCATAAAGATAATTTATCCTAGCAGTTGCTTTGGTGTTTGAACATTAGAAAAAATAAGATAAAATCTGGCACCTGTGTTGTCTAAAATGCACAGCTACATAAAAAAATCTCATCTTTTTGTAAAAACTTCTGTTTCCCCAGTTGCACTGCTTGAAAGTGAATCTGTGGACCAGAAGGTTGTTCAGGATTATGAAACTTAATGCATTTTACCACAAGCAAATATAAACATTTTCAAGGAAAGCACAAGGCAAACGACATGAAAGACCATATGTTTTCAGTGCTCTCCATGTCAAAACAATACCAGTCTCCAGAAAATCACTGCTAGTCATATTGAATTATTTTGCCAGATATCTTCCCAAAGTTACTTGGAAGAAAGTGCAGGGCATTCCACATACCGTGTAATGGCTAAAAATAGATTTCCCCAGACCAAACATATTACATCCATGAATTATTTTATTGGCCATAACACCTTAGAAGATTCTGGAGTTTTACTGCTCATGGGTTAGTGGCAAAGGTAAAAATGAGATAAGAGAAAATGGAGACTTAATTCTCTGAAAAATGTTTCTCAACAAGCTGTGGAAACTCCTTTCAGATAAACTAATATTCTTAATACACAATAACAAACCGGGCATTTTCCTCCCCTAGGGGCTAAGGTTACTTTTTTTTTTTGTCCTGCTGAGAGTCTACAACCTTTAACAGGTTCATGCCGTTCTTGCCATGCTCCGTTTTGAAGTTCAAACGCGCAGAGAACAAGAACAAATCAACCTGGGAGTGGAGGGGCTGAGGGAAAGATTCTATAAGACCTTCCAGCTCTAACATCCCCTGGGCTACCTTTTAACTGGTACCAAGATACCGCCCAGGTGACTGAATAGGTGGACACTGCAAATTAAGTGTTCAGCCAATCATCCTTCCTCACACCGCTCTAGAAATGGCCTCTTAAATTGCAAACCACTTTCCAGGTAATGCTGTCAAAAACTTGGTAATGAGTGTTCAAAACAAAATCTCTATTACCAAAGGAGAAAGCCCTGCCCTAGAGATAGTCAGCAATCCTGTAGACAGGGAACGAAGGGGGAAAGCAAAATGGAAGGATTCTTCACTTGTGGTTTTGGTAGGATTATTTGTGCCTTCCATAATTTCTTTTCTCATCTCCTTATATTTTGAGTGCACCCGATTTACTTCCTAATGCTTCTACTTATTGAAAGCTTACTGTATATCAGACCCTTTGCAAAATGCTTACCATATTTTACCACATCTAATCTCTCCAGCAACCTAATGCACACCTTGACACACAGAACAGACTAAATAAACGGCAGGGCCCAGTGCAAAATGCAAAATGTGGGGTCCTTGGCTCAAAAAAATGTAAAATAGACTTTTCCTTTCATTTGTGATCTCTCTCTCTCTTAGGGCTGTTTTTTTTTCTCTTTTTTTTCTTTTTCTTTTTTCTTCCCTCACTCCCCCCCACCTTTTTTTTTTTTTTTTTTTTTTTTTTTTTTTTTTTTTTTTTTTTTCCCCT
>NW_027532041.1:7007210-7057971 GCF_008692635.1 Crocuta crocuta | reverse complement strand
ATGTAGTGTTACTTCCCGTGGGCTGAGAAATGCTCTGGCCAGTCAGCACAGCAGCTCACAGAGCCGGGGCCTCACCCATCATGTAGAGTGTGTGCACATGTACAACATGTGGACACTCATCAGCTGCCAGGTGTCCCTTCTTGCCAGTCACTGAACGCACACACGATACCCTAGTTGGGGTCAAGGGCACTGAACCAGGCATCTTCATCCATTTCTCCCTCCTACAAGCTCAACACTCCAGCCAAGACAGGTAAGTTATACTAGTTATCTGGATCAGGAGTGGGCAAAAGGCTGGCACCAATGGGTGCAATGCACCAAGGCCTGGCTCTGAGATTCTGTGGGATGGGCAAGACCCTCTCCTCACCTGTGCCCACAATCCTGTAGAGGGAGGAGGATCTGGGAGGCCAGAAAGGGTTCAGGGATCAAAGGAACCAGTAGCTAAGAACCACCTACCAGCGCCTGGGCATCAATGGGGAGGTCCTCAGTCCTTCTCCATTGTCATATCCAATTTCACTTACCAATCACAAAATTGGGATAAAATTACAAAGAATTTTAGAATGGTGGTCATAGAACCTTAAATCAAGTGGGAGATCCTGCTGACCATGGAACCCTGTGGGACTGCACTGGTCACATGTCCATGAAATCAGCCCTGCTGGGGTAGAGAAAACACCCCGGGCCTACCTACTCCTGTCTCTCCCTCAAACTTTCCCTCACCCTGAGAACCCTGACCACCCCCACCCACTCAACTGAAGGCATGGGGTTTCTTAGACAAAAATGTACCAGATATATGTCCACCAAGGAAAAAAAGAATCATTTTTTGCTCTTATTTCCTCTTTTTTTTTTTTTTTAACAAATGAAAATATTGACGTAGAGAAAGCTTGACACCTGAAACTAATGCTCCATGTGGTGTGTCTGGGTCTAAAACCAGAGTCCTTGGTCTTTTCTATTACATGGGGCTGCTGGGGGAGCTACGAGGGGAAAATGCATAAGGAAGGGTACCTAGCAAATATGTTGATATCTGACAATGTTACAATCCTACTTATAATGATTGACTTTTAGGGAAAAAGTAACCAAAACATCCTGACACTTGTAGCAGATGTATATGAAATATTCTCCTCTTGTGTATTATGGTTTTAATGTGAATGCAACATTTATTAGAAGAACAAAAGTATTTTTGAGCTGGTCATCATTAACTTATTAATTACTCACATATGGTATAATTTATAGATGATGCTCTCACTGATTTATACTTTAGAAGGAAGACATACCTACCTGTAATCCTATTCTAGTGATAGTCTTGAAATGCATTGCAAGCTTAATCCTTTAATGGCCTTAAAATGCACATGTGTGTCATATTATATAAGCCAATGTATTTTAGAAAAATTTTTTATTCTTTAGTATCAATCAAAACATCAAAAAATCACATTATAGAAAATTTGGAATATAAGGAAAAGAAAGTAGATCACCCATGACCCTTCCAGTCTCACACAACCAGTTTTAATTTTGGAGTATTTTTCTCCTAATATTGTTATATAAGCAACAATATTCAGTTGTACTGCAGTGCTTTGCTTACATAAAAGGAAAATCTAAAGCCAAAGGTAAGAAAAGACCCCACATGATTTTATTATTTTACTTAAGACAGAGACATGGACTAGATCCTTTTTAAAGATACTTTCTATATTAGAAGTAAAATCATAACTTCTTTTTTTTAGGTTTACTTATTTTGAGAGAAAAGAGAGAGAGAAAGAATGTGTGCTTGAGCGAGCATGGGAGGGGCAGAGAGAGAGAAAGGAAGAGAGAGAATCTCAAGCAGGCTCCATGCTGTCAGCACAGAGCCCAACATGGGGCTTGATCTCACAATCATCATGAGATCATGACCTGAGCCAAAATCAAGGATCGGACACTCAACCGAAGGAGTCACCATGGTGCCACCCACGTGCCCCTAGAAGTGAAATTATAATTTCTTAATTTGAAAAATACTAGAGAGAAAAAAGTAAAAATCTCCCAAAGTTCACCTAAGAAGTAAAAGTTTCTCCCTGTTCCACCGATCCAACTCCATCCCCTAGACTTGACTCTTGAAGTTTGGTATACATCTCACCCCAAATTTTCCAAATCTAGATAGGTGTATATAGATGTACGTGAATACACACATGAATTGTTATAAAATTTGAATCGTACTACAAACTGGTCTGTAACTTTATTTATAACCTAAGCCGGCACTAAAATGTTAAATCATAGGTTTTTAAAAAATAGTATTAATATATTATCTATATTTATATAATGATAATATAAAAGTAATAAATATTTATTTTGGGGAGAGTGCAACCAGGGGAGGGACAGAGAGAGGGGACAGAGGATCCTAAGTGGACTCTGCACCGACAAGTTAACAGCAGTGAGAATGATGTGGGGCTTGAATTCACAAGTGCTAGATCATGTCCCGAGTCCAAGTTGGATGCTCAACCGACTAAACCAGCCCGATGCCCCCTACATCAGTTTGACCTGCTTATGTTTATTAATGTCCATCTAAATAAGCCAAAGGGGCTAAGATATTTTCAGGTCAGAAAACAACATTTCTCACACTGACATAACTAGAGATTTTTTTGTTTCCTTGTTTGTTTTTAATATTTATTTATTTTTGAGAGAGAGAGAACATGAGAAGGGGAAGGGCAGAGAACGAGAAAGACACAGAATCTGAAGCAGGCTCCAGTCTCTGAGCTGTCAGCACAGAGCCTGACACAGCACTTGAACTCACAAACTGGGAGATCCTTACCTGAGCTGAAGTTGGATGCTTAACCAACGGAGACACTCAGGCGCCCTTGAGGTTGTTTTTTGTTTGTTTGTTTGTTTTTTTAACACAAAGACTCTTTTATTAGCTCATCATCAACAGAGCATCCCTCCTAGGCAAAAGAACTTTTGCCTATCTTGTAGCTTCACTAGATCTTCATTTATACCTTCCTGGTAGAACTTACTGCAGACTCTTTGTGTTACAGTTAAATTCATAAATCAGCTATTAGAGAAAAAACAAACCTAATGTATCTTGTTTCTCCTGTAGTTATTAGAATAGTGTCTTGTACAAAATATGCCTATAGTTAATGTTTGTTGCTCAAACAAGTGCATGAATGACTTATCTGATTTACTTCAAGTTATTTCGCTAACTGTAGTATGCTTTGCACTAATCAGTCCAGATTCTCATCTAGTCTTTCTCAGTAACCAATATTTGACATGACAGTTCAAGTTCAGTTAGTGAGAACTACTGAGACAACCAATAGACCCATAGAGAACACCTTGTTCTCTATCCTGATCATGAGCAGGGGACTTTCATTAGGCATTTTGGCCTTTAAAAATATCCTCTTTCATTTGAGTAGCTCGAGGTAGTAATAAACTTCTAAAAACTTGACCCCTTTGGGACACCTGGATGGCTAAGTCAGTTAAGTGTCCTACTTCAGCTCAGGTCATGATCTCACCACTCGTGAGTTCAGGCCCTGCGTCAGGCTGTGTGCTGACAGCTCGAGAGCCTGGGATCTGTTTCGGATTCTGTGTCTCCCTCTCTCTCTGCCCCTCCTCCACTCATGCTCGCGCGCTGTCTCTCTCTCTCTCTCTCTGCCTCTCTCTCTCTCTGTCTCTCTCTCAAAAATAAATAAACATTAAAAACATTTTTTTAAACTTGATCGTTTTTAATTTCTAGGAATAAATAATTATTCAAATAAATCTTTTCTAAGATTTGAATATACAGTCCTATCAAATTATATACATATGTCTTTATTTACTAACAGATACATACATACATGCCTTTATGTCCATTTTAAGTTCTCTATTCTTTTTTTTTTAGGTTTATTTATTTTTGAGAAAGAGAGAGAGCATGAGCTGAGGAGGGGCAAAGAGAGAGGGAGACACAGAATCTGAAGCAGCTCTAGGCTCCGAGCTGTCAGCACAGAGCCTGATTCGAACTCACGAACTGTGAGATCCTGACCTGAGATGAAGTTGGATGCTCAACCGACTGAGCGAACCAGGCACCCCTTAAGTTCTCTATTTTTACACAACCCTGACCTTATAAATAGTATTTTCCCTTGTTTGAGTCCCTATTTTTTTTCCAGATTTTGCTTATGCAGATTTTCAAATGTACACAAGACAAAATAGTATAATAAACTCATCCCCAAATTTTAACAATAATCTCCCAGATGTTTACAATCCCCAAAGTGACATGATTTGTTCCCAGAGAATCAAACAGCAGTTCTTGTCAAGCTCCTTTTCAAATGCTAGACAGGCTCTCTGCAAAAGTAAACAGGACAAGAGTCACTTCAAAACAAACGATCTTCAGGAAGTGAAAACCGGAACCACATGTGCACCCTGAACTGAGGCTTTCAGTGCAGGACAGGCTTTAGGTTTTGGCATATTGTTTGCAAAATAGAGCAGGAGAATACAGAGTCAGGAGCAGGAATGCCTGCATGCGATGAAGGCTGCTGCGTGGCCCGAAATCCCCTGGACCCTCTGCAATGCACAGAGAGGGGATGAGGCGTACTCTTTGCCCTCAAGGAACCCATACATTTGTTCGTAGGAAATAATAAGCTATTCAATTACCAGAAGAAATGGATGCATTTAATTGGATAAACCAGAAAGAAATTATTGCAACGGTGTCGAATCATTTATATCCTCTGTATTTTTGTTTCAGTCCAAGCAAAAATTTTTCTTATTTTCAAAGTACTAAGTGACATATTAGGGATAAACACATAGTTCAGTAGAAAATTCCAAATTTCCTATCTTTAACTATTAACAAAACTGTTTAAAACTAAAAAAATAAAACATAAAAACTCATGTAATGCATATGTTACCAACAATCTTTTCATTTCTGTTGTAGTCCATGAGTGATCTTAGGCATGCTAATATATGAAAGAACAAGTAACTTCTTTTCAGTTGACTTATCTGCAGCAAAATCTTATAGAAATTATTCCTCACCTTATTCTATTAGCATCAATTCACTCTGGCTTGAACAGATTAGAAGCTCAGCCCACTGTTGGAAGAAAAGAGAGAAAAATGGAGTGGAATCATGAGACTTATCCAATTTCTCCTCCACATTATGGAAGTGTGGCCCAAGGAACCAAGAGCAGAGACATTCCCTGAAAGCTCATTAGAAATGCAGTAATGAAGGCTCACTTAGTTCTACAAAAGCACAATTTACATTTCTATAAGATCCCCCACTGATATGCCCATTCAAGATTGAGAAGCATTGTCTTAAACTTTGTTTTATCTCTAGGTGGTGACTGTGACACCACAATACAACTATCTTTGTATATAACTATTTTGCCACCTTTCTGATAATATGGTCTCTCTTGATTAGAGAATCAGGTTTCACATACCTTTTTTGAATGATATATATCCTCACAGATACATTTGATTTAGTAATATTTTGTATATACATCTCGAGCTAAAAGCCTAGCCCTTTTCCTGACCCCCTTTAAAGTTAATATTTAGGGTTAAGACCTTTGATTTCTAGGAATCAGAAATCTAAGCTGGAAAAGAAAAGAATTTCACATTTCTTTAACAGTCAAGAGATTCATCCATGCTGCTCTATCTCAGCAAGAGAAAAAGTAAATACTAAAACCAAATATTAGATATAATAAATGGAAATATTGCCACTAGCATAATCTAAACTAAGACATTATAAAGACACATACACATACAATTTCATGGCATCTTTCACAGCCATTTTGTATAGAGAAGTTATGAATTTAACCTTTAAAAGCTTTCAGTTTCTGAATATCTGCAAATTACTTTCAATTGGAGAATTAGAGAAGGCTAAAGTACTTCCCATTTTATTATATTGGGCCCTTTAGTAAACTCTGGCTTTGAAAATTATTTAAAATGTTGATAAAATATTTTCTATTTAACTATTCCTACATACCTTTGACTTAAGCAACATTATAATACAGATAAACAATTTAGCTTTGTCCTTGTGTATGGGTTAGAATATATGTGCCACAAATGCCTTTACAAACCCACAAAATATTTAACACATCTCTCCCAATTTACCACTTTTTTGTATTTTTGATTTTTTTTAATGCTCTATTTATTTTTGAGAGAGAAAGAGCACAAGTGGGGGAGGGGCAGAGAGCGAGGAAGACACAGAATCCAAATCAGGCTTCAGGCTCTGAACTGTCAGCACAGAGCCCCACACAGGGCTTGAACTCATAAACTGTGAGATCATGACCTGAGCTGAAGTCAGGCGCTTAACTGACTAAGCCACCCAGGCACCCCTTTACCACTTTTATTTAAATACACACACACACACACACACACACACACACACACACACAATCTAATCTCAGTAAACTAACAATTCCTTTGGAAAACTAATTTGGAGTAGAAATGAGAGGAAGTGGCAGACCAGAGAAGAGTATGGCTTGGGTAATGGGCCAAAGAACAGACCCAAATATTGGGTATGTGGTTGACTCTAGGATGGGGAGTGGGGGTAAAGAAAGAGAGAAAACTGTCCCTCTTCCTTCTTCTCTCCACACCTTCCTCCCCTGTGCCCCCTCCACCATCAGGAACAAGTCCCATACTCTTAGATCAAGGACTCCTCTCCTCACCACTCAGGAAAGGCCAGAACATATCTTTAGACTGTTCCCAGCAATTTGCCACTGGTAGATTATTAGGGACTATCCTAAAAGACAGAAACGCCTAGCGGTCTCAGCTTTAAATTAATTATATTCATGTTTTTAACACAGGTCACAAAACCACAGATATGATCTTAGTAGTTAAGAATCTCTCTGAAGTTTTATTATAATACGTATCTACTTAGTATGTTTGATTCATAAACATAAGAGCAATTCAGCATTGGACTTGCCAAAACTTAGGCTGCTTCAGAAAGAAAGATGATGGAATAAGGCAGACCCAAGACTAAGATATGAAACTAAGTTCATCATGGTTCCAGAGGCCTTGGGCAGAAGTCTAAGTGAGACCTTCCAGAAAGGACCTGGAGAGGCCCATGTTAGCCTCCATGAACAGAGGAACCCAGATCTGCAGTAGGCAGCAGCAGGCACTGTAATCAGGGATAGTCTTCCAGGACAGCCAGGTGGTAGCATTCTTCAGAAGTATTTGTCTTATTTTGGTAAATATTTGGGAAACTGGAACATAGATATCCGAGGCTCTGATAATAGTTTCTAATAGTTTTTCCTAAGAAATACTTGGCATCTTTGCTCCTTTTGCTTTTCTTATGCCAAAACCCTCTCAAATTTTAAAGTCTCTTCTCCAATCTGAGATCATCTTGACAGACTCACAAGCTGTAATGAGACATTTCCTCCTCCTGACAGACCCATGTGTTTTTCATCATAAGCAATGGTATCAAAAAAATAATTGTGTTCTTCGACATTATTTGTGAAGTCAGTGTTTCACTTCCCTTATTCATCTTCTGTTCCAAACTCTTGACTTTCAAAAGCAGGAAGAATTTTTTTTTTTTAATTCTGTCCATATACTGAAACTGTTCGGTTTCTACATTTGAATTAAAATTTACAAGACACACATTCTACTTCTTTTTCTCAGTGGTATCATTTTCTTCCTGGTGTAGTAGTAGAAGCATGTAGAAGTTGGTGGGTGGTAAGAATCTTGACACATCTCACGATTCGCCATGGACACCATGCCAAAGATCATTATTATTCTGTAGAATAATTCTGCCTCATCAAAAGGTAAGAGTTCATATTTTATGAGAAGAGCCTTATCTGACTCCTGAAGTAGTTTCTTCTTCAACTTTTGCTCTGTGATATAACACGTTCATTCACTTGCCAGCGCTTTAACCTTAATACTTGTTTTCCTACACATCCTCAAACTATTTACTGTGTTGTTGTTTGTGGGTCTTAATATTTTGTCTAGGAGCTCTTCATCCTCCCAAATAAATGGGAGTAAACCCAGTTCACTCCTCAAACCATTTTTCAATATTTTGTTGTGTTTTCCTCTATCATGTAATATTAACATATTTTACATACTCTATCACGTCATATTTTTAAGCTTTCCATAGGTCATCAAGCTTTTCTTCTGTCCCAAAAGATTATATTCTCTTCAGAATGTATTATTTTTAACTACCACCGCAACCACTATCATCACTACTGAGCCTAACATACTGATGACATCAAACAGAGAGCTAACAGTGTTTATTGAATTACAAAATGAACCAAGACCTATTTCTTTTGTGGCCATAATTCTTTTAACTGCAAATGGATTATAAACTTGTATAGTAGAACACTGCTGCAAACTCTTGAGTTACAGGGGATCCCTTTGAACTGTGTCTACCTCTAGGGTCCAAAAACTAGTGATCTTCTTGTGTATTAGAAATTAGCACATCATCACCCACTGAGCCCAAACTCCTTCACTAACCACAATAGCACCCTCATATTTTTACCAGCAATGAAACAAAATATTTCATTCACCTCTTCCTGCTATTATCTATATCTCTTTTGCTTCCTGATTTGGGAATATGAGAGTTTTAGGAATGCTGGTTTAAAGCCTTATCTGGCTATTTTACCATCCCTTGATTCCTCCTGTTAGAAATTATCTTTTCTTATCTTTTGAGAGAAAGAGAATCAGTGAACACCTGCATGCCTCCAAGCAAGGAAGGGGCAAAGGGAGAGGGAGTGAGAGAATCCTAAGCAGGCTCCACCCACAGCCCTTCCAAAGGCTCTGTTTCACAACCTTCAGATCCTTACCTGTGCCAAAATCAAGAGTCAGATGTGTTTTTTTTGTTTTGTTTTGTTTTTAATATTTTTATTTATTTCTAGGAGAGAGAGAGAGAGACAGCGTGAACAGGGGAGGGTCAGAGAGAGAGGGAGACACAGACTCTGAAATAGGCTCCAGGCTCTGAGCTGGCAGTCAGCACAGAGCCCGACGCGGGGCTTGAACCCACGAACCGCGAGATCATGACCTAAGCGAAAGTCGGACGCTTAATCGACTAAGCCACCCAGGCGCCCCAAGAGTCAGATGTTTAACGGACTGACACTGAGCCACCAAGGGTCCCTCCTGTTAGAAATTCTTTATTTCTAATTTAAGAAAATATTAGATTCCAAAGAGTAAATAAATTTATACTCTACATTTGCATAATCAAAGTGAAACAGAAAACAAAATTAAAAGTCCTGTGTAACATTTTGGTAATTTTATCTTGGTTTTAAATATCTTTAAAAGTCTTTTCATAATTGCATAATAACAACAGGGGAATAAAGATTAACGGATTCTTAAATGGGGACAGAAATACAGAGTGTAAACTGTTGCAGTTAGAATTGGAAATCAAACTCCAAGGCAACCATAATTCAATAAATGCTAAATATCAGCAACATACTGTTCACTGAAAGCTACTTTTTATCCATAAATCTTTGCAAAAATTATTCGTCCTTGAACTTATAGAACCTAGCATGGTGTCTAGCTTGTAATAAATAAAATAACTCAATTATACATGGCATTGAATCAGGTACTAAGGAGAGCTATGACAGGAATTAAGAATATTTACTTATTACGAAATCTTCAGTTTAACAGAGCTGCAATATATAACAAATGTAACATAAGCATTAGAGCTTATATTAATAAGATTGGATACAAAATTAGGTTCCTTATTGAAAAACTTCTTAAGCATTCAAGTGCACTAAAAACGGTAGATATAGGGAGCAGAATTAACCAAATTTAGCTTCCCGTGAATTTCTTTCCCTACCCTTCCAAAAGAATACTTATTAATATCTCTCAAGAAAACAGTACTCCATTAAAAACCTTTCAGAAAGTGATGAATCAATACAATGGCAGTGACAAAACAAGACAAAATTAAGCAAGAGACAATTCATGGACAGAAGTCCTGAATTGAGTTTTGACATGTTTGGAGAAGACGGCAAAAGGCATCAGAAGACAAGACTAACACCAGGTCTTTAACTCTCATAGGGAAGAGTTGCAAAGAATTAAGTAGAAATTAGCCTAAGTGTAGTGGTATCAGTAAATCAAAGCTAACAAGGAAAGAGTATTTAGGTAGAATTTACCTAATGGTAAATGAAGAGCAGTTCTAACCTTTAAAACAGAGGTTATGCAAGGATTGTGCTTGTGGGTGTAATTATATTGTTGTGATCATCGGTACATATTCAAATTATAAAGACATGGAAAGGATGTTTGCTACTTAACCTAAGTAATATTAATCTAGCACCATGTCTTGCTGCTTCAAAAATGGCTTTCCTTATCTGTTGGAGAGACTAAAGTCCTCTTCTAAATTGAGGGTCCATTTGGAAGAGTTGAAATGCATTAAAGCTTTTGTTATTTTCTCACTGAAAGGAGGAAATAGGAAGTATGTGGGAGCTGGAGACGGGAAGGACCTAGGGAAAATCAGAGGGAAAAAATGATAAGTAATGTGATGCCCTGGGCTCCTTCTGTCAGACAGTTCTAAGGATAGATTTTGCAACATATATGGAAAAAAAATTGGATTCAGAGCCAAAGCTGCTATTTTCCAGTCAAACTCTGAGATCATAGGCTCTGGCACCTAAATAAAAATGTTAAATGAATATGGAAAAAGAGACATCCCCACCACTGTCCTGAATGAGAGTGGCAACCTCTGGTGTGGCCTGCAGAGCTGTGGCCAAGCACCTCTGAGACCAGTGGAACCCAAGGAACCTGCTTTCCCAGAAGAACATCAACTGCAGGTAGTTGTAATGCAATACCTACTCCAAATGACTGGCTGGCAGCACGGTAGAAAATACGAGTGATTTTTTTTTTTCATGTGCAGATATGAGACATCATGAAGATTTTAAGAAATAGGTGATTCTAAGATGTGTAGTCAGGTATATAGAAGAACCATAATTATTTAGCAATAATGTTAACGAGACTTTATTTGAACTTCTAGGTTGGCCAGACCTGGTGATATTTATGTACAGTAAAGATATAGTGTTTTGTATGGTATCAGATGACATACTTCTAGATCAGGAATTGTAAATATTAATGTCTTTGAGGGCTGTGCAATAAACATAAATATGGGGAGAGCACCAGGGATGCTACAATAGGTACAAAACAGATAGTATCCAATCCAGCATCACTCTTGCTGGATGCTATGTTTTAAAATACTATCCAGGCATAACATGAAGGCTGTATAAACCTAATAGACCTCTGTTGCTTCACCTTGTTCTCAGTGCTTCTCATGACCCTTCCATTGTTTCCTATGTCTTAGAAGTAAAATCTACTTTCAGTGACATGTCACATAAGAGTCCATCATAATTTATTCTATCATTTTGTCTTCATTGCTCATCGGCCCTCATTCATACTCTAGTATCCAGTATCCATCATACACGATGAATAAATAAATAATAAATTTCCTTTCCAAAACACTACTAAAACATGGTTGTAGGGCTTCTGGGTGGCTTAGTCAGTTAAGCGAACAAACTCTTGATTTTGGTTCATGTCATGATCTCATGATTCATAGGTTCAAGCCCTGAATCAGACTCTGTGCTGACAATGCAGAGCCTGCCTGATATTTCTCTCTCTCTCTCTCTCTCTTTCTTTCTCAATCTCTCTGCCCTCTCTGCTCCCCTTCTCAAAATAAATAAAATAAACTTTAATAAATAGATAGCATGGTGTGACAAAACCTGCCTAACTTTTCATCAAGAGTCTGAGACAACATTTCTCCATGAAATGGGCAGAGACTATAGAACAAGAATATGAAATTGTTAATTTTACAAAAAAAAAAAAAGTCATTCTAATTCATTTGCAGTGATGCTACCGTTTGGTTGAACAATTTCTGTAACACCAAAATTCCTGCTTGCAATTGCTCACAAAGCTGCGAAACCTTCCTGACCCCAAAATGGTTTTGCATTCCTCTTTAGTCCTTTCAAAGCTGGAGAAGCTGAAGCTTAAACATAGACTAGGCTTGTGAACACCCTCCATAATCTTGCCATCATTTCAGTATCACCCTCCTCAAGGGCCCTAAGATCCAAGACACAAAACTTCATTCCTGTAGCCCCTCTCCATCCTATCTAAATAGGTGGATACTGAGGAAATCAGCACCCCCAAAAGACCAATTTCAATCAAGGCTTTCTTGGGATCACACTGGTACTCATCTACAGAAATAATTACTGCCAATGTTTCTCTAGTTTGCCTAAATTAATAATATTAATCATTTCTGACCCATGTCCTTCAACTCCTCTGTATTAGCCATTAAAATAAAATCTGTACCATCAAGAAAAGACCATAGATCAGAACACATTCTTCCTGAGTGCTACCCATCACTGTAGTTAATGGATTCGTAGGCGCCCATGCTCTTTCTCATCAAGATGCTGCAAATAAACTATTCCACTGACATGTAACAAATGTATTTGGTTTGGTTCACCAAGACTCACGTGTTTCCACAGTAAAAATCGCTTTTCTGGGTCTCAACCGAGGGCAAGTTCAAAGTAGGATTTTGAAACCTCATGTTTGGTCACTCTGATTTCTCTCACAATAATATAGACTGAAATGTAGTAGTTTCCTTAAAATCATTTTTTTCTAAAAGTGTTTTGAGTCTATGGTTATGTTTGAAGAAAACCAACAATGATGAAAATATAACTATTTACTAATTGAGCCAGGAAACTTAAAAGACGTTAAACGTAATTTCTTTAGGCTACAGATTGTCTTCAACAGGAAACTGTTGAGATAATCACTTGGTCAGGCTCATCTTCTTTCGTTGCTGATGAAAAGTTAGCTCAAGAACCTTCCTAGTTCTCTGGTGCAGATGCTGCCTCTTGATAAAGCAGTCTTCCTTCTCTGTAACTTCCTTGGGAGACACGCCAGCTACATATAGTTAGTGCAAGGATAAAATTTCAGTTCTTGGAACTTTAAAAGCGCTACCACCTGCAGGATTTGAAAAGGTTACACCATAGTAACCCCCCTGATATGGCATAGCTGATTCCTCTCCCATTTAAAAGGTCATTTCAAATCCTTCATATTTTTATGTCCCATATCCAACATCCATTTTACAAGCCAAGTGCACTAAATCTAAGACCTTCAAAGAATCGCAGGCTTCAGATGGAGTTTGAAAACAAATTCTTGCTTACAAGTAATGCTACACTTAAGCCCTCCCAGAAAACTACCCTATTTTTAAAGACCATCAGAGAAAGATTTTCTCAGCTTGCATAAATATCCTATTACAAACCCCTAGCACTCTGCCTTCACAAGAAGTTCTTTGTCACATATTATCTAAATCTGTCACAATCTAGCTTAAGTATGTTTTTTCTACTCCAATCCTTTGCTAACCTACCATCTTTCCTACCAACTTCCATTGCTTATTTCAGTTGATGGCATTATTCTCTTTGTTATCAGTCATCTAAATTGTAGCCATCTGTCTTTTAGGACTGCCAAGTCATCACTTGATTGATCACCAATCAATTCTTCTTCCACAAGCTTCCCTAAATCCATTTGTGTCATCTGCATCCCCAGAGTCTCCAAGCTACTTCACTATGCTGTCTAGTACATGGGGTAAAATGGAAGGGCCGCTAAAATGGAAACGTCTCCAGCACTGGTTCTGCCCAAAATAAATGAATGATCTTGCAAAGTCTTTGCATCTTCTCAAGTAGGGTCCTCCTCAATAAAATAAAAGAATTAAAATAAATTTATCAGGTTAGTTCACCACTTATTACTCTGTAAGTTTGATTCCTCAAAATGTGTTAATTGGTTCTGTTTTTATATTCCCCTCATCCCGCACACTGTCATGAAATTAAAATTCTCAAGATGCCATCATCTCTTTATAAGGAAACTGAGGTTTAGAGAGGGTAGTTTACACCTCCGAGACCACATACTTTATAAGCCATAGAACAGGACATGTTCAAGGCCTTTGCTAGGATCAGGCAGACAAAGTGCATAGGGAACAACACTTAAGATGACACTTACTGTCTGGCTAGTGCAAATGCAAAGTTGGCACCTAAAACTCTACCCTTGGTGCCTTATTTGCTATATTCTAAAGAAATCTGTTCTCTTAGCTCTGGAATGATGCGATCATCAGGACCTATAAATTTTATATTACTATTATTTATAACATACTAGACATGAAAAGACACAATTTTGTTCAAAAGGCACTTCCACAATTATTTATTTAGAATAAAATAAACATGCATCCTGCTTTATTTTTAAATCAAGAATTCCAGAAAAGAGCATGAAGATGGCAGTACAGTAGGAGGATCCTAGACTTACCTCATCCCATGAACAAAGCTAGATATCCCAGAAATGAACCTGAAGACTGACAGAGCAAACTTCACAACTAAAGAGAGAGAACTCACAGTAAAGAGAGTAGGAAGTTTGGAGACATGGTTTTGGGGAGAAACCACTCATGGATGCTATGGTTGAGAGGGAGCCATAGTCACAGAGAAGGGCAAGAGAGAGGAACACGCAGGTGAACACACAAGCGAAATCTTTCCCCATAGCCATTGGCTTGGAAAATGAGAGGGGCTCAATTTCATAATTTCTTACAAGAGGGGCTTAAAGCCTGGAATTAAAAAAAAAATTTTTTAATGTTTTATTTATTTCTAGGAGAGAGAGAGAGAGAGAGAGAGAGAGAGCGTGAGCAGGGGAGGGTCAGAGAGAGAGGGAGTCACAGACTCTGAAACAGGCTCCAGGCTCTGAGCTGGCAGTCAGCACAGAGCCCAACGCGGGGCTCGAACCCACGAACCGCGAGATCCTGACCTAAGCGAAAGTCGGACGCTTAACCGACTAAGCCACCCAGGCACCCCAAGCCTAGAATTTTAAAGACCAGCAGGCTGGACTGGGGTAGAGCCCAGAGGGCATGAGCTGATCCTGGAGAGAAGGCAGGCAAACAACCTGGGGGAACAAAAGAGCTGGCTAACATCATTTTCCTCCTCCTCAGCCCCTCAGCAGAAACACAGAACCACCTGCAGGAAGCAGTGCGGTGCTGATACTAACTTCCTAACTTGCTTACACCAAGCCTCACACCCCAGGAGTCCCACACAACTGCCCCTCTCTATCAAGCTTACCTTAGTCCTAGCACGGTGGGCTCCGCCCCCAGATGACCAGCATAAAACCCTGCTGACACCACATCTCCCAGCTAGAGAGTTCTGCAGGGCCTCAGTTCTGATAGAAGTGGTGACAGTTCTCATTTCACAAGCAGACCAGAGCACACCTAGTTAAAACTCACCATATTCAGGCCAGGGACCGAATACTGCCCACAACAAGCAAGGAGAGCCTGTGCAGACAACTGGCCTCATGGACAGAGCAGCCAAAGCACAGCAGTAGAGCACACAGAGCACACACTAGAGACACTCCCTGAAGTGACGGGCCCTGGGCACTACATACGGCCATTATATTCTCCTCTTCATAAGGCCATTACTTTCAGGAACAGGAAACATAACTGGCTTTTCTAACAGAGAGAAGAAGGCAGGAACTTAAACAAAATGTGAAGACAGAGGAATTTATCCCAAATGAAAGAACAAGATATGGCCACAGCCAGAGGTATAAGTGAAAGAGTCATAAGTAAAATGCCTGACGGATAATTTAAAGCAATGATAGGCTTGAGAAAAGAACAGAAGAGATCAGTGAGACCCTTCCCACAGAGATAAAGCAATGAGAAAAGAACCAATCAGAGATAAAGAGTGCAATAAACAAAATTAGAAAAAGGCTTGATGCAATGAACAGCAGCTGGAAGAAGCAGAATGAATTAATGAAGTAATGGAAAGCAATGAAACTGAATAGAAGCGAGAAAGAAGAAATATGCAAACCGAGAATAGACTTCAGGAACTCATTGACTGCCTCAAATGTAGTAATATTCATATTATAGAAGTCCTAGAAGAAGAGAGAGAAGAGGGGGCAGACGTTTTATTTGAAAAAATAATAGCTGAAACTTCCCTAATATAGAGAAGGAAACACACATCCAGTTCCAGGAAGCACAGAGAACTCCCATTAAAATCAAAAAACGCAGGCCACATCAAGATATACTGTAATTAGATTTGCAAAACATAGTGATAAATAAAAATCTTAAAGGCAGCAAGACAAAAGAAGTTGTTAACTTACAAAGGAAAACCCATAAGGTTAGCTGAAGATCTTTCAAAAGAAACTTGGCAAGTCAGAAAAGAGTGGCATGATATATTCAATGTGCTGAATGGGAAAAGTCTGTAGCCAGAATACTCACTCTATCCAGCAAGGCTATCATTCAAGACAGAAGGAGAGACAGAGTCTACCAGACAAAATAAAGGAGTTTGTAACCACTAAAGTAGCCCTGCAGAAAAGTGTAAAGGGGACACTTTGAAGGGAAAGCAAAGAAAAAAAGTAACATTTTAAAGGCAGGAAACACAAAAACAGTAAAAGTGAATGTTTCCAGAGAACTTCATTAACACACACACACACACACACACACACACACACACACACACACACAAAGGATATAAAATATAGGGAGCCTGGGTGGCTGAGTCAGTTAAGTGTTCAATTTCGGCTCAGGTCATGATCTCATGGTTCATGGGTTCAAGCCCTGCGTCAGACTCTGTGCTGACAGCTTGGATCTTGGAGCCTGCTTTGGATTCTGTGTCTCCCCCTCTCTCTGCCCCTCCACTGCTCATGCTCTGTCTACCCCTCTCTCTCTCTCTCTCAAAAATATTAAAAATATTTTAAAATGATATAAAATATAATAACAAATACCGAAAACATAGGGATGAGAGGAGTAAAGAATGGGTTGAAACCTGAATAACCATTAACCTAATATAGACTGCTATATGCAGAAGATGTTATATACTAACCTAAGGGTAATCATATATCAAAAACCACTAATAAACATGCAAAATATAAAGAGAAAAAAGTCCAAATATATCGGTAAAGAAAAGCAGCAAAACATGAAAAACAGAAAGAGAAGAATGGATCAGAGAAAATCTCCAGAAACAACCACAAAACAGTTAATAAAATGGCAATAAATATATATCTATCAATGATTACTTTGAATTTAAATGGACTAAATAATCAAAAGACATACGGTATCAGAATGGGTTAAAAAAATAAGACCCGTCTATATGCTGCTTACAAGAGACTCACTTTAGACCTAAAGACACCTGCAGATTTAAAGTGAGGGGATAGAGAAACATTTATCATGCAAATGAATGTCAAAAGAAAGCGAGAGTATTATACTGGACAAACCAGACTTTAAAACAAAGACTGTAACAAGAGACAAAGAAGGGCACTTTATAATAATAAAGGGGACAACCAACAAGAAGATACCGCTATTGTAAATATTTATGCACCCAAACATGCAACATGGAGGCACCCAAAGGCATAAAATAATTAATAACAAATATAAAGAAACTAATTGATAAGACGATAATAATAGGGGACTTTAATGTCCCACTTACATCAATGGACAAATTCCTATTCTTATCAAACAAGGAAACAATGGCTTTGAATGGACCAGATGGACTTAACAGATATATTCAGAACATTCCATCCTAAAACAGCAGAATACACATTCTTTTCCAGTGCACATGGGACATTCTCCAGAACAGATCACATGTCAGGCCACAAAACAGACTTCAACAAATTCAAGAAGCCTGAAGTCACACCATGCATCTCTTCTGACCACAATCCTATGAAATTAGAAGACAGACACAAGAAAAATCTGGAAAGACCACAAATACATGGAGGTTAAGTAGAATGCTACTAAAAAAATAAATAGGTCAAACAGGAAATTGCAAAAGAAATTTTAAAAATACATGGAAACAAATGAAAATGAAAACACAATAGTCCAAAATCTTTGGGATGTAGCAAAAGCAGTTCTAAGAGGGAAGTTTATAGCAATACAGGCCTATCTCAAGAAGCAAGAAAAATCTCAAATAAATAACCTAACCTTACACCTAAAGGAGCTAGAAGAAGAACAAGAAAAGCCTAAAGCCATCAGAAGGAAGAAAATAATAAAGATTAGAGTAGAAATATAATATATTATGTATATTATATGATATAGAGACTAAGCAAAAATAGAACAGATCAATGAAACAGGAGGTGGTTCTTTGAAAAAATTAATAAAATCAATAAACCTCTAGCTGGGCTTATCAAAAAGAAAAGAGAAACAATTAAAATAAAGTCACACATAAGAGAAGAGAAATAACAACCAACACCACAGAAATACAAGCAATTATAAGAGAATATTATGAGGGGTGCCTGGGTGGCCCAGTTGGTTAAGATCTGACTTCGGCTCAGTTCATGATCTTGTAGTTCATGAGTTCAAGCCCCACAATGGGCCATCAGGCTCTGTGCTGACAGCTCAGGGCCAGAAGCCTGCTTCAGATTCTGTGTCTCTCCCCCTCTCAGCCCTTCCCCCTCCCCTCAAAAATAAACAAACATTAAAAAATTTTTTAAAAGAGAATATTATGCAAAACTATATGCCAACAAATTAGACAACCTAGAAAAAATGGATGAATTCCTAGAGGCCTATAAATTACCAAGAATGAAACAGGAAGAAATAGAAAACTTGGACAGATCAGTAAGCAGCAAAGAAATTGGATCAGGAATCAAAAAATTCCCAAGAAACAAAAGTCCAGGACCACATGGCTTCATAGGCAAATTCTATAAAACATTTAAAGAAGAGTTAATACCTATTCTTCTCAAACTATTGCAAAATATAAAAAAGGGAAGGAAAACTTCCAAATTCATGCTTTGAAGCCTGCATTACCCTGATACCAAAACCAGATAAAGACACCACTAGAAAAGAGAACTATATGCCAATAACCCTGATAAACATGGATGCAAAAATTCTCAATAAAATACTAGCAAACTGAATCCAACAATACATTAAAAAATCATTCACCAAGATCAAGTGGGATTTATTCTCAGGTTGCAAGGGTAGTTTAATATTCACAAATCAAACAACATGATATATCACATGAAATGAAAAAGGATAAGAACCATATGATCATTTCAATAGATACAGAAAAAAGCATGGACAGAGTACATCGATTCATGATACAAATTCTCAACAAAGTAGATTTAGAGGGAACATATCTCAGCATAATAATAGTCACATATGAAAACCCCACAGTTAATAGCCTCCTCAGTAGGGAAACACTGAGAGTTTTTCCTCTACAGTCAGGAACAAAAAAGGGATGTCCACTCTCACCACTTTTGTTCAATGTAATACTGGCAGTCCTAGCCACAGCAATCAGACAACAAAAAGAAACAAAAGGCACCCAAATCAGCAAGGAAGGAGTAAGACTTTCACTATGTTCAAAGGACACCATACTTTATATGAAAAACAAAAGACTCCACCAAAAAATTGCTACAAGTAATGAATGAATTCAGTAGTCACAGTATACTAAGGCAATATACAGAAATCTATTGCATTTCTATACACAAACAATGATGCAGCAGAGAGAAATTAAGAAATTGATCCATTTATAACTGCACCAAAAACAAGATACTAGGAATAAACCTAACCAAATAGGTGAAAGACCTATACTCTGAAAACTATAAAACATTCATTAAAGACACTGAAGATGACACAAAAATGGGAAGACATTCCATGCTCATGGATTGGAAGAATAAACATTGTGAAAATGTCTATACTGCCCAAAGCAATCTACATATTTAATGCAACCCCTATCAAAATACCCACAACATTTTTCACAGAACTAGAACAATTTTAAAATGTATATGGAACCACAAAAGACCCTGAATAGCCACAGCAATTTTGACAAAGAAAACCAAAGCTGAAGGCATCACAATTACAGAAGTCAAGTTATATTTCAAAGTAGTAGTAATCAAAACAGTATGGTCCTGGCACAAAAATAGACAATAAAACAGCATAGATCAATAAAACAGTATGGAAAACAGTACAGAAAACCCAGAAATGTTTACAGAGAATAAATGAAATATCCACTGAGGACTTCCAAATAATTTGGGAGAAAACTGACAGTGGGGCTAAAATTCCCTCTTGTGAGGCAATGGTGTGGCTGGAGATTTTTACTTTAAAACTATTGTTATGACTGTATTTTAACCATTTATCTAGCATAGCCTGAGAAATACAGGGTGTATTTTTACTGTGAACATTCTATTTCCTGTAATGGCCAAATAAGCTCCTCTCAGGCAAACCCTTCTGTAGATAAAACTACAAAACTCTTCATAAAACATAAAATAAAACTATGTGAAGGTACTGGAGAGTGAACAAAAGTAGGATGATACTGAAGAGGATTCAACACTTAGATGAAGGAAATGGCATGATGTACTTCCTATTTCTTTAATGTTTGTTTTTTTAAATGTTTATTTATTTATTTTTGAGGGAGAGAGAGAGCATGAACAGAGGATGGGCAGAGAGAGAAAGACAGAATGAATCCCAAGCAGGCTCTGAGCTGTCAGTGCAGAGGCTGATGCGGGGCTTGAACTCACGAACCATGAGATCATGACCTGAGCTGAAACCAAGAGTCCGACACTCAACCAACTGAACCACTTACATGCCCAGGTGTGTGTATTTTTTAAACCCAAATGTAGGATGCTGCTATGAGGGGCTTATATATGAGATGGCTAGAATTCAAATAGAAAGCCATCATCTTATGACTTAAACCTCAGGTAAAGTTTAGAACAATTACAACTGCTGGAAAGTGGAGATGGATTAAGAGAAAAACTTCATTTCACACGGAGCAACAACAATTGAAATGACTGCCTACATCTCATCAGAAACACTGGGAGCTAAAACACCAACAAACACCCTTCATGAATTGAAAGGGAAAATAATTGGTCAACCTAGAATTCTATACCTAATGAAAATATATTTCAAGAATGAAGCCAAGATATACATGCAGGGAGATGCATGCCACTGAAAGCTATGTAAGTACAGAATTATCTGCTGTTCTACCCCTGCTCCTTTCATTCCTACAGAAAATGTGTTTTCTAACTTGCTTCAAAAACTCAAGATTTATAACTGTTCACATAAACCACCCTCTACCCTCCACTCAGTATTGTAAAGTTTACCTGCTGGTTTACCCATTATATCAACATGTTTGTAAACTTTATGGGATCATGGATAGACCTTTTTATATCTTTTTAATCTCTTCCATGGCTTTGTCATTGCCTTTATGAATGTGAGACATGTCACGACCCTCAGCTATTTTCTAATATTCCATCAACAAGAAAGCTGACAATACCTCCCTTAAAGAGCAGACCAAGAAAGGGCTTGGGATTATGTCAATACTTTGAGAGTCTTATGCAAAAGGATGTCAGAATGTTGTTTACAGCAATGTTTAAAAAAAATAAACTGTTTGGCACTCAGATGTAAACATAGAGCCTTAAATTTATGTAGAGTGCTTTGAATTTCTTTGGCAAAATAATCATGTAAACAGAGCATATTTATATACAATGATCCTAAATAATCCAGATGCCCTAGATAATAAAAATCAGTATAAACATTGCTATACCCATTTTTTCTTTCCCTTTATTAAACTTATGCAGTTAAAATGTTTTTTGGAGAAATATGATACAGAGAAATTTGCGTTTTCTCTTTGCACAACTATTAATACTTCATGAAACAAAATACTGAGTGTTGTTTATGCTTAGAAAATTGGTTAAGACTCCCAAAGACTGTTTTCCTTTCTTAAACATCTGCTGGTCAAATGAGAAATGCTAATGGACGTCCAAGTTTGAGAAGCAAAGTGAGCAGAAATTTTTTCACAAAGATGCTCATTTCAGAGACTCTCCACTAGTCTTTCTGGTGGGAGTTCTGACTGCAGAATTGAGAAAGGCATGTGGAGAATTCTACCATTAACTGCAAAGATCTCAGCCAAATACTGTTCTGGGAGCTTTGACTCTGTTACTTGGTTTTATACATCAACCTTCTCATGTTACATTCACTAGCCTTAACCCTGATATGAACTCTTGAAAAGTGAAGAGTCATTTTAAAAAAGCATTTTCCCACCACACAAAGTATTCTGTAAGAATTCTGCCATCACAAACCACACACTCCCAGTGATGTGTGGGCAAATCTTCCCTCAGCTTGGTCATTTTCATTCTTGGAAGTCTCACTTGCCCTGAATTATTCAAGAAATAACCACTTGCTCTTTGTGTGAGAACACCACATTATTTTTTCTCGTTTTAAATCCATGCTCTGTGTTTGAAACTCAAGTTATACGTTATAACGTAGTTCAGTGTGATTACTACAATTGTGACAATGCAAGTGAATATATGAAACTCACAAAGCTGCTTCTTGCTGTTCTGAATGCCACTGTCTCCTTTTCTTTTCTACTGACAACGTATTTTATGCTTACTCAATACCAGCTACCCTGGTAACTTTTGTATACATTCCCTGACCTCATACTCACAATTCTAAGACAGTATTATTTTTCCCATTTAAAGCTGAAAAAAACTAAGCACATTTGACTTGAGTTAGTGAGTGAGGGTTAGACTCAAGATCTGAAACATGTGGAGTGGATTCCATTACTTATACTGCACTGTTCCCCTCTTATTTTTAATAGAATATATTCAAATTATGTGTATATATGTCACAAAATTACATAACTATATAATGCTTACATAATTATACATTATAATCATACATTTTAAGTATATAATTATCTTATATATTATATAATATATAATTGTATATGTTATAGTGTAAACAATATGAATACATATTAGAAAATTATATAAAATATTTCTAGCTCATGGGATGTCTGGATGACTCAGTCAGTTAAACGTCTGATTCTTGGTTTCAGCTCAGGTCATGATCTCATGGTTCATGAGTTTGAGCCCTGCCTCAGATGCGTGGAGCCTGTTCGGTGTTCTCTCTCTGCCTCTGTCTCGTGTGCTCTCTGTCTTTCTCTCTATATATAAATAAATAAACTTTAAAAATCATTAACAAATTATATATGTAATTCAATACACACATTATATATGCAATATGTATGTAATTATGGGCTCTGAGTTCTAAAACATTTGTAATCTATAAGTATGAAGTCTTGAGAATCAAGGTGTTCTGTAGATATAACTGAACATGAGTCAGTACATTTTAGTCCTATCTCATACTTTGAAAACATCCTTGTTCCAGATCTTTATAGCACCTCAAATTATGACTGCTTCTCTGCAGAAGCCAGTCTGACTCCTAATTGCCCCGTCAATTATGCCACTCTAAAAGAATTATGGCTATTTAAGCCAAGAGTGGGTGTGGCAATAATTTTTGTTAAAGCAGCTTGTATTAATTACAATGAACAAGATTTTATTTGTAAAACTAGCCATTCTACTGACAATAATGTTGAGCTATGGTTTGGTGACATGAAAATACAATAACCTACTAGCAAACCCGGTGCTATTTTTCTTTATGTTGACAAAGATCTAACAGTATCCACCAGAACAGTATGTAGCAGAAGAACACATTTCTACTATGATTAGTTGTTTCCTGTGCTATATTGGTTAAGTATTTTTAAAGTAACCCTAGTTGCATAATAAATACAACTTGAATTTTCCTGTGCTTGTGTGGTAAAGATAAAGATTTAATAAATGGCCCTAACACTCATATTTTAGGCATTTGGTTTAGAAATAACAGTATATATTTCCTTTGTGGTCTCTTTAACTCATTTTCAATCTACGTCAGTTAAATATTTGGGCTGGATAAACTTGTTTCTGCCAGATAAAAGTACACAGTCTAATGAAACATAGTACTCAAATAAAGGAGACTGAAGGCTAATTTTTACTCAAGAACAAAATTTCAAAGGACTAAGATCAGGTTTAAAGGATCATTTGATTTTTATAGGCGGGCACCAGCCTGGATATCCACATATACACCTCCATTTTCTGAGATGGCAAAACATATTTAAAATGTAAAATTGACAATTTGAAACTTTTATTGGATAAGCTGATGCCTGGTTTTGTATTTGCTTTTGTTTGTTCTTAAGCTGAGAACTTGTCAAAAACAAATTCTTTTATCTCATCTTTACCATTTCTTAATAGTACAGTGTATGCAGCAATGATTTTAAATAGAAATGCTGTTTTCAAGCTTTGCTTTTTGGTAGAGCAGGCTACTTCGCTGTACATAAAAGAAGTGATACAGGCTGCATATAAAGGAGGTAAAACTAATGAGCTCTACTATTTAAGGGAAAAAAAAGTGTGAAGCCAAGTTAGAAGTGGGTGAGAAAAATGTATACAAAGTAACTGCAAGGGCAAGCATGAGAAGATGGGCAGACATTAGTTTACTAATAGGTGTGAATATAACTTAAAATGCTTGCAGAAAAAAAAGTGTAAAACAGGGTGTAACGTAAATTAAGCACATGTTTACAGCTGTGATTCCTAAAAAAAAAAACCTCTCACCAACCAGACTAAGAATCATGGGGCCTTAAACATACTGCCTGCTCAGAAATAATGTGATTTCCACAGTGATATTAAGTGATAGTTGTCTGGGAAAGGCTATACACATCTTCAAGGGGTTACTGACTAAGGGCAGCTTGGAGTTTCCAGTTGGGCAGTTTTGATACTCCTAGAACTTGGCTCTGCTTGACTTACAGTTGAACCACAAAGAATTACAGTATGCATTTCATTCCCCAGAGATAGAAAGTGTGTCTCAAAGGGAAGACACAACCGAATTTGTCATCTGGAAGGAGTGTGGGACATAGAATTTTAAATGATGGGTAAATACTTGAAATTGTTTAATACTTTCTTTTCTTTAGTTTAGACTTGCCTCAGGTTTTAAAGTAAGCCACAGTTAGACACATTTGCATACAGATTTTGGGTGCTTGCCTTGACGTTCTTTTATATCATGTTAATTGAAACATTTCAGATATATGTTCTTGGTAAAGCAAATATCATGGGATTTGGAGTCAGAAAAAGTTGGTTTCGTTCTGGCTAAACTCAAACAAATCATTTATTTTGTCTGAGTTTATGTTTCTTGGGGCTAATAAAATCTCAAAAGCGTTAAGTCAGCTGAATGATACTATTTTTTTTTTTAAAGGGTAGGTACTTGGCTAGATGTTTTACTAGTATAACTCATTTAACCCTCATAATTCTCAAGGAAAGGATTCTTCATTTCATTTTTCTGATGAGAAATGAAAACATAAAGAGATAACTAATCAGCTTCAGCTCACACAGGTGGTAGGTGTGGGAGTACAAATTAAACCCAAGCTTCTGTCATCTCAAATACTGTGTTCTTTTCACCATGGGACCTTACCTACCTGAAGGATATGACTGTATTTTATAAGCTGAGAAGTTTAGTCAATGTTATTCTAATTGAATACAAGGGTTAGTGATTAGAATTCTTTATCATCTAAAGTCAACTAACCCTGTGCTTCACATTTTGAGCATGTCGTGATACACTGTAGCAATTTCTTCTTTCCACTTTCTATCCTTGTTGACATGTAAACAAAAGCTCAAAAATAAACCTGTGACAAATATTTCCTTTCCCTTCTGGGTGCACAGTCAGACTATCTTTCCCAGCCTCCAATTCATTTATAGCAAGTAATGTATTTAAAGTTCCAGGTGATGAACTGTGGGCGGAAGTAATGTACAGAGCCTCAGGCTGGCCCAAAACACTTTCCATTTTTCTTTCTTCCCTTATCAGCTGTTTCAATGCCAAGGACCCAGGAGGGGACTCCAAAGCCCTTGGAGATAGTAGAGCCACTAGACAAAAAGGAATTATGTCTTAAATAACTACATGAAATAGAGCTCCTTCTACTCCCGGACCATGCCATCCACACTGTGCTCTAATTTGAGCAATACACCTTTGCTATATTTAGCCACTCAGATTTGGGAGTGATTCATTACAGCAGTTAATCTGCCCTGACTCCTTTAAGAGTACACTTAGAAATAGTTTATTGGACCTGACCTGTGGCCCATTTAGCTCAGTCACTTGTCTCACCCTTGTACAGGGGTACATTACATAAGAATCATGTAATAATAACAATGGCAGCTACAATTCTATAAAGTACTTACTACACGCTAAGCTTATAGTTAAGTGTTAAGTATAAGCCGCTAACCTCAGCTTTACATGTATTATCTTCTTAAATCTTCACCCTATTACAAGGGCACTATTCATTATTTTCACTTTATAAAAAAAAAGGTTGGGGGGGCGCTAATGTACTTTAAGTAACTTGCTCAAACTCTAATACAATTCAATCTGACTCTGGAACTATAAGTCTATATCCATTGCACCCGGAAGGTTGTGTTGTCCTGGATTCCTTAAACAATTTAACCACAATGTATCGTTATAAGTTTACCTAAACATTTAAGCAATGTATTTATAGTTTTAGTTTGAACCAACAACATTTAGGCCTTTCCAATCTTCACTAACTATATGTCTTCAAGCTTCTTGCTTGGAGCTATAAGAAGTGACTCCTCATTCTCTGTAATTCATTGGCTTTCCTGATGCAAAACATCCAAAATATAGCTTATAATGTAAGTTTCAAAATTTCATTTTTAAAGCAACTTCAGGGGTGCCGGGGTGGCTCAGTCAGTTAAGTACCTGACTTTGGCTCAGGTTATGATCTCACAGTTAGTGCGTCCAAGCCCGGCATTGGGCTCTGTGGTGACAGCTCAGAGCCTGAGCATCCTTCGGATTCTGCGTCTCGCTCTCGCTCTGTCCCTTACTCACGCTCTGTCTCTCTCTCTCAAAAATAAATACATGTTAAAATAATTTTAAATAACTTCATAAAAATATTTTGGTTGACCTCAAAGAGGTGTTCTAATAACTTCCAGGATTTCCTTTTGNCCCCCCCCCCCCCCCCAAAAAAATCATCTACAAGATGTCCATTAGTTCTGAATGAAGTTCCAATTATTCTCCATAAGGACAGCCTTACACTTGTCTGTATCAAAGTTACTGGCCATTTTCTGCTCACTCTCAGAGCGTGTGGTTTTTTCTTCTCTCAGATTTTATTGGCCAGAAAAGACGGGATCATATCTAAACTTGAACATTTCCCTCTGCCTTCTTTATACCAATACTCAGTAAAACAACATCACTGCCACTAATCCACAAAGATACTAGTGGTAGTGCTTTATCTATGTGGTAAAATAACTGTTTATCATTAATCATTTCTAGCCTTTTTAAAGCCAGTTCCCAATGACTGACATATGCGGAAGCTCTCTGTGCCCACACAAAACCAAAGGAATGGTGGGGAGAGGGGAGGGGAGAGGGGAGGCGAGAGGTGGAGGATATTTTGACATAACCACTGAAATGGATAATGAGAAAGATGTAGAATTTTAGCTGTTTAGCTCATGTAATTTAGGGCTCTATATAAACTGGTTTGTTTATAACAAAGAGAACTGTTACAGGATTCGTACTTGCTCTTATGCAATTACTTTTTTTTTTTGGCCATAGGATAGTTTACAATTCTTTTTGGTCAGTGAAAAAAAGTGTTTATTATCTTACACTCCTCTACCTTAAGTTTACCATTCTGTAAATTTATCGTTTCTGGCTTTTCAATATAGATGTTGGAAACATAAATGATAAAAAGTAAAAACTGGATTGCCAAATCAGTTAAATGAGTGACCTCTAAAGAAGTTACACAAATCAAAATTTTGCCTCTAAAAAAGGCATGATCCAGTGGTAATTGTTAAAGCAGTTTTCACCTCTGTGGCCCCCAAGGAGCACAGTAACCATTTTTCCCTGCTTGCAAGTAAAGGCCGAGAGCAAAGTCTCATTATTTCCCCCACTACTGTGTTCCCCTCCCCGGCTCTGCCCCCCATAAGTTTCTCTATCTACAAGGAAGGAAAAAATTTTATATGATTAAAAAAAGGACAAAACTATTTTAGACACTTAATTTTATTTTTTTAAAAAATTTTTTCAATGTTTTTATTTGTTTCCGAGAGAGAGAGAGAGAGAGAGAGAGAGAGAGAGAGAGAGAGAGAGCGCAAGCAGGTGAAGGTCAGAGAGACAGGGAGACAAAGAATCCTAAGCAGGCTCCATGCTCTGAGCTGGCTGTCAGCACAGAGCCCGACGTGGGGCTCCAACCCACCAGTCGTGAGATCATGACCTGAGCCGAAGTCAGATGCTCGACCGACTGAGCCACCCAGGCGCCCCAGACTCTTAATTTTCTGAAGATGTTCTGTGAGGAGATTCTAGATCATCCTAGAAAATGAGCATTTTCTTTGTTTCATTTATCATTTCCCTCAATTCCGTCCTCCACAGAGATAGCAGGATAACCTCTCTACAATGTAAATTGCAGGTTTGGGGGCACCTGGGTGGCTTAGCCCATTGAACATCCAACTCTTGACTTCAGCTCAGGTCCTAATCTCACGGTTTGTGGGCTCAAGGCCCCCTCATCAGGCTCTGTGCTGACAGTGTAGAGCCTGCTTGGGTTTCTACCTCTCTCTGCCCCTCTCCCACTTACTCACTCTCTCTCAAAATAAATAAATAAAAATTTTAAAAATGTAAGTTTCAGCTTTAAAACTCTAAAATGACTTTCCTCTCCCTCTTCAGAACAAAGTCTCAGCATCTGCACATAGCCACCGTGCGCCTCCACAATGTCTACTCCCAGCCTACCTGTCCAGTCTTCCCGCCACACAGATTTGCATCCAAAACACAGCACTAACAAGCCAGCAGTCTGCCACTTCCATGGCTTGGTTTATAGGTCTCTCACCTTCTACTCTGCCTAGCACCGCACAGTCGTACAATTCCAAGTCACCTCCCCAGGAATCCTTCCTGAAACTATACTCCTCTCCCCTACCTCGGGTGACTGACTACACTTTCTTTCCCTTGGATATCATAATGACCTGTGCCTAGCACCCCCTCATTGCTTTTGCTCGGTTACATTTTAATGATCTATGTATCTGTCTTCATCATTACACTGTTAGTTGGAGGGCAACAACTTTGTCTTTTGTTTTTATATCTCAAGATCCTAGCAGATGTTCCAGCATATAGTAACTGATATTTCACAAATGAAAAAAAATAAGTTTATTCACAGTAAGCTCACGTGACCACCCAAATTTAAGTTCTGACTAACGTCACTAATAACACATGCGTATGGATGCTGTTGCCTCAAATCTGGTCTTATAGGCTTCCTTTTAACAGAACATCTCTTTTAGACTGTGTAGGGTTTTTTGTTTTGGGGTGGGTATTTTTTGGTCTATTGTGCTTCTTTGAGGGTTTGTGTTTTTGTACCTTATCAAACACTGTCTTGTCTGGGTTTTTTCTTTTTCTTTTTTCTGGGTCCTCATATAGTATTACGGTTAGTTGGTAATGGCATAGAGTAGTTGGCAAAAATTATACTACAATTTATATTTTTTAATTGTCCTTAAGTAGCTGTAATGTTATGACATTTTGATAACAAACTATGATTTAACCAACTTAAAATTATTTCAAAGTAGGTGCATCTGCACTCATTTTGACCATGTGTAGATTCAAAATCAGTATCAGTCTATAAATTAGCTTTACTGATTATTGGCCAGATTATGCTAGTTCATGGGTGTTCCAAATTTCTGCATTCTTGAAGCTAAGGGTTTGATCAACTTCCTTTCCACAACCTCAAATTTTCATAACAAATTTTGCTGCAACTAAGGCATATCAACAAATAAACCTACGGGCAGAACATTCTGATTGTTTATAACGCAGCAGAGTAAAAGGGTACTTGATTTGATGATTAAATTAAAGCTAAAAATGGCTTCTTGTGACAGTTTTTAGCATCTAAAACTTTTCACCTCCCAAAGTGCAAAGTAGAGACTGTGCATATATTATGCTACAAGGCATACAAAACACACACATAAAAAAGGAAAAAAAATTGCATTGTACATATATAGTAAGTCTATTCTACAAAGAAATTAACAATAGTAACTTAAAGAATCATGGCTTTGATTACATTTTAATGTTGGTACACTAGCAATATGCAAACATTAAAGTAAGACATAATGAATTTCCAGTAAAACTTAAATAACTACATCAAGATGTTAATAATAAATCTCTTGAGTGGAAGAAATATAGGCTTTTTTCTTCTTCCTGATTTTCTGGATTTTCCAGTTTTTCAAAATAAAGATGTGTTCAAACAGAAAAGTTACTTCTGTTCCAGGAAAGAAATAAACAAGGACAGTATCTTTACCTTTTTATAGGTCATATTTCTAACCATAATCTGTACTAATTTGCAGCTTTTAATGTAGTTTCACATTTAATATGTCATTTGATCCACTCAAGAAAAGAGAATCCTACAAATGAGAAAATCAGGCTCAAAAATTAAGGAACTTTCTTAAGATTGCTTACCTAGCTATTAAGTAGCAGAGACACTTAAAAAGAAATTTTTTTATTATATCTTGCGTATCGACTATTTTGTTGAAAAAGGCAATCATAGACTTGTGAAGAAGGTACGAGAGAGAGAGAGAGAGCGAGCCACAAACCTGGAGAACAGGAGGGATTACCAGGAAGAAAACCAAGAACTAACATTCATTCAGTGTGGACCACATGCCCCACACTGAAATAAAAAGGCTGCACAGAAAATGGCCTTTAATCTTCTATGAAGTACCTATTATTACCATCTGGGTACTATGAAAGGGGAAACAGAAGTACAGAGAGGACAAAGAAGTTGGTCAAAGTCACGGAGAGGTAAATGGTAGGGCCAGAGTTCAAACCCACACATTCTGACGCTTTCTGGGTCAGCACATTCTGACTCCGGTGCTGCTCCGTGCTGGCTGCTAGCGCAAGTTCGGAGTCACCAAAGACCTAGTCAAGTTTCAGGTTTCCTTGAGAGAACTGCATGCTTAGCAATGAATCGGTTTTCTATCAGTTCAGTAAACTATGATCTCTTAAAACTCATCATTTTTAAAAAACATTAGTTTTTGTTGCTTTTTAACAGATGAAGGGAAAACAAAAGGTTAAACAGCAAAATGTAACAGTGATTTACTAATCTTTTTAAAACCATGACTTTAGGGCACTTGAGTGGCTCAGTCAGTTAAGCATCTGCCTTTGGCCAAGGTCATGATCTCATGGTTTCTGAATTGGAGCCCCACCTGGGGTAAACATGAGCCCCACTTTGGGTGAGCCCCACTTCTCTCTCTCCCTCTCTCTGCCCCTCACTCACTTGTGCCATCTCTCTCTCTCTCAAAACAAAAAACACAAAAAACAAACAAAAAAAGATTATGACAGAAAAAATACTCTTATTGCGTGAAAATACAAATCAACTGGTTGTATTCATCATGAAGCAGATTCAACAGCAGAATCAACATTAACAGAATAACCACCTGACTTTGAGCTTACGGCATAGAAATCTCTTCACCCTCCCCATTTACCTATAAAGCTAACATCCTGGCTTTAGTTTTCTTCATGCTCAGAGCTGTAGCTATCACCATTTTAAATAGGAGAGCAAGGAAACGTATATATGTACATGTCTGTGTGTATATTTGCATGTGTATGTAACAAATATACATCGACAGAAAGAGAGAGGCTTTTGAGGGGTCTTGTCTTCTCGTACTAAACCCACCAATGGAGAAGTTTTACTTTGGACTTGACTAGATGTTGTTGAAAATAGATTCTGAGTCAAAAAAGAACTTTTTAAAAAATCTTTGAGTTCTATAAAATTAGACTTGACTTTAACCACTTAGTCATTCCAGATTACAAGTCTGGGTTCCTCCTGTGTATAAACCCAGTGAATACAAATCATTATCTATCGCGATCACACTTGAACACAGTACACTGCATAATAACAAGCACGAGAAAAGTGTAATGAGATTCTAACGCAAAGGGTAAGTCTCAGGTTTCTTTTATTTCCTTTAGACCTTTTACATGGAATTTAGTGAATCTTTATTAAATATTAGTGTCACTCCTGGCGTTAGCTAATCTGCTAAGTATTAACAACTCACTTCCTTTGTCTGCACTGATTTTCCACAGATAGAGACACAAGATAAATTGCCTGGTACATTTTAAACTCTTTACCTTTAGACATATTCTTTGCTGTTGGTTTTTTTTTTTTAATCCTTGCAAATTTAGACAAGACAGAAAACTGTTATTTGCCTCATAATGGCGTCTTCAGTGTGTTTCACAGTCTTTTGTGGAGAATAATGACATAATGATAGTGTTCTCAGACCTATATTTTCTACTTGATAAACTAGCAATTATATGATTAAAGCATTTTTAGAAACTCACATTAAGTATATGATACCCTAGAAACCAGTCCATCATGTAATTACACAGTCAGGAGAGAAATAATTTACATAACTAAAAACCATCTGAAACAGTATTCAGGACCAATATGTGATCTTTCTAGCAGCTTAATATTTCAAATATATTAAATAATTTAATTATAATATACTTTTAATGTTAGGAATATGAATTATGAATTTTATAAATTGTGTTTAAACTTTAATTTTCTGTCCTTAGTGAAAGGAAATTATGCCAAACTCTGCTGAAAATATGTGCTGATGGGCAGGATACATTAGGACCAACAGAGAGAAACCTTGTGATTTTTCTTCACAGAACACATACTTAGAACCGAGAACAGCAGACGATGCCTAAGTATTCAAGCTCTCTGATGAACATGACCTTTGCCCCAGACTTTTCTTAGATATATCTTACAGACAAATTTGACTAGGTCTTAGTGGCTTTTTTGAAACATCAGATCACTACACCTACACTGTGTTGAGTTGGAGGAGATATAAATACATTCACACCTATCATTTTCTTTAGGAAATAGGAAAGAAAGACACTTAATGGATTTCCATGAGATTCAAACACCATGTACCATAACTGGAGTATATAAATAGCATCCTTAAAACATCAAGGTACTGTCTCTTTTCAGTTTTATGCTCAACTTCTGGAAGAACCAGTTACCTTGCTTTTCCCAAATTCACTGGGGAAAACTATAAAAATTTATAGAAGTATATTCTGAGACCCAACCTTTCAAAGGGATCATTTCATATACATAATCACAGGAATACTGCCTCAAGAAGCTTACATTGTTAAGTGAAAATAAGTGTGGCAAACTATGTGTATTATTTTTAGACACTGAGTGTTTAGGAAAAACAACATATATTCATATATTTACATGGGGTTATAAGTATAAAAGATTATTTCCGTGAATGTACACAAGAAATCTATACCTGGGTTACCTTGCTCATGTCCATGGTGGGGAAGGATGTGTGTGAATTAAGCATGTAGGCAGGAACCAAGGATAATTTTTCATGTGTATGGTATACTTTCTGATTTTTAAATCATTTGAATGTATTATGTACTCAAGACATATGTCAATCATAAAAAAGAAAGAAAGAAAGAAAGAAAGAAAGAAAGAAAGAAAGAAAGAAAGAAAGAAAGAACGAACGAACAAGAATGAAAGGGGTCTTGATCCCTGTGTGGAGGTAAGAAATATGGACAAAGTGTGTTCTTAACTATGATGCCAAATGAGTCTTTTTAAGAGCAAAAAGGCAGCAAAATTAGATGCCTCTTGTTACTGGTTTATTCCACCACCACTACCAGCCCTCAATGACATTGGCTTCTATGTTTTCTAACTCAAAAGAAGTTAGAAAACATACCACAATTTATGTTAACAGTGATAGCAATAGAATCGGGCCACCACAAGGCATTTCGGTATCCATACCTAATGATCAGCAAAATCATAAATACTCTTGACAGTTTCTGAGAGATAAAATGAGGAAATCACCCATGACCAACAACTAATCACCACCTATATAAAGCTTACCTTGACCCTCAGTAATGTAATAGGGATATCCATTCTCAAAACCTCAGCTATCTGAAGCACCACAAAGGGCTGGAGATAAAAAACAAAGACAGCAAGGAAGTACATAAATACCATAACAACATTGCTGGGTTGACCAAACTTATGTGCTATTCTCTGTTTTTCCGTATCTACACTTGTGAGACATTAGCTTTGCAACTGAGTAACCATCCACTCTGATATTAGGGAACAAGAAAAAAGAATTGTTAATTTGTCAGTCCTTGTGTAAAGGATAGAAATGATGGAGATACCATCTGACACTGGCATAAAGCTTCACAGAACTATCTCCTACAGAACCTCGTCATAACTCCCCATCATAACTCTGGGAATTAGGTAGGTTCCACATCATTAACTGAACTTAAGGTGTGAAAAGCCACAGCTAGCAAGTGGCAGGCCTGGGACTCCATCCCAGGTTTTCTGAGTTCATGTTCACTGCTATTATATGCTATGTGTCTCCTCAGCATCTGGGTTTTCTCCTTCCCCAAAGAGCAAAGCCTTTCCACAGTTGTGGACAGTGAGCTACATAATAAAGTTTACGGCTCTACTGAGGAAGGACTCCAACAATATGCTGTTGTCTAGGTCTCTGCTGAAATTTCTTTATAAAAACCAAAACTGTTAAAAAGGAACTGCAGGATTTTGCAAAATGAAACAAACGTCGGTTGCAACACTTGAGCCTTCAACTCAGAACTTAAGAACACTGTGTCCTGTAATTTTGATTTTAGACAACCAACTGTAAGGACTGATACAATTTCTGGCTGACCTTGTCAGGTGACATCTAGGGATGCTTGAATGGAAAAAGTACTGAATTGTTTCTTTATTCTGTTTCTGCCTGCTCAAAAAATTCCCATCTTCCTAGCCACAGTGGGAGGCAATGTGGTAGCACAGCAATATAATACACTATCGAAAATGAATCAAAACTTGATGGGAAATCTAAATCATATTATACTTTGGGCTATTCAAATAAGAAGAAAACAACAACCTTGAAGAAGTCTGTGCTGAGTTTATCTGCACTGCCCTTTGGTATATGCTGGTAGAATTTCATTGCGCCCTCTAAGGTCTTCAAAGTAAACCTTTAGAGGTCTTGAGGTCTGGCAGCCTACTCTGTTGTCACTAATTTCCTGTGCTAATGTTACACTGAAGAAAATGTTAATCCTTTGGTAAAAAGAGAACAAGATCAAAAAGAAAGCTTTTCAAAAATAGACTTTCAGAAAATGAAAGTCAATAATTATTACTTGAAAAATGTTACCATTAATGCTCAATAATGTGACCTATCAGAAAAATGCTATTTTAATGGTTTTACCGTACATTTAAATGTTTGTATTGTTTTTCCCAGTAGTATCAAGCTTAGCTTGAGACAATTTTTTTAAAAAAATTTTAAATGTTTATCTATTTTGAGAGAAAGGGGGGCAGAGAGAGAGGGAGACACCGAATTCGAAGCAGGCTTCGGGCTTTGAGCTGTCAGCACAGAGCCCAACATGGGGCAAAGACCCACGACCTGCAAGATCGTGACCTGAGCCAAAATCGAACACTCCACTGACTGAGCCACCCAGCCGCTCCGAGATCATTTTTGTTTACTAGAAATCATGAAGCTCATGATCTCTAAGGAAAATGTTGTCCATTATACTTCTGTTGTAGTCATATAAAATAATTACTAACACTTACATATAAAGTATATATAATGTAAATGTATGTGTGTGTGCAACTTGACGGGTAAACGTTTTTAATAAAGAATAAAACACCTTAGTTTTTCTCTTTTCCATAAAACAAATCACGTCTAAAGAATTTTACCTAAATTTTCAGATAGAAAAAACAAAATAAAACACAACACAGCACAGAATTTCAGTGTATGTTGAATAGCACTCAGGTCCTGTCGATAAATATCCGTATCACAGAAGCAGATTATCCTGCGATTTGGGGGCAGGTACATGAGAAGCACTATGATAACGCTGCCAGTATATGCTCTCGGGGTCAGAAAATGTGGAGGCCAGCCCTGCCCTAGCCTGACCTAGCCACCCACTCTACGCTTGAGAGCCAAATTCTCACCTTCACATCTTTACAATGGAGATCACAATTCCTATTCTAGGTGATATTTGGGAAAATTAAATTCAGCATCTAAATGAAAATACCTGATATACTGTAAAATGACACATAAAGGTAAGATATATTATTATTACTAATAATCCTTGAATTTTAATGCCAAAGACAATGCTAAGATTGTAGTATACAGATTCAAACAATACAACTTTTAAAAGTGAGTAGGAAGAATAAAATAGATTATCATTTTAATTTTTTTTCATAGGTTTTTTAAAAATATAATACAGATGCTATTTATATTGGAGGAGGAGAAAACATCTGTACTTATTCTTAAAGATTCATTTTCATCTCCTACTCCTCTTTCTCAGGCAAAACACAAAATGCTCATCTCATACTTGCTAGACAAAACACATAGATGTTAGTAATGTTGTTTTTTTAATGTTTATTTATTTTTGAGAGAGCTAGAGACAGAGCACAAGCAGGGGAAGGAGAGGGAGGGAGGGAGAGAGAGAGAAAGAGAGGGAAGGAGAGAGAGATGGAGACACAGAATCCAAAGCAGGCTCTAGGCTTTGAGCTGTGAGCACAGAACCAGATGCAGGGTTCAAACTCACTAACTGTGAGATCATAACCTGAGCCACAGTTGCAGGCTTAACCAAATGAGCCACCCAGGCGCCCCAATAGTATTATTTTTAATAAGGCAATATGGGAGCTGGGGTCTTGAATCCTACAAACCTCTCAGAGTCAGCTAATTTTGTGAGTGTGGGTACATTACTTAATGTGTTTCCGTTTCTTCACTTATGAACAGCAGTTAACAGTCGTACCAAGGCCTCAGAAGACCTAGGGATATGAACGACTTATCAAATGTTTAGAGCTTAGCACACTGTCTGCCACATAGTAATAACTAAAATATGTTTGCTGTTTCAGTATGATTGTATATGTCCTTATATGGGCATTTCAGACATGCTGACCACTTTCCAAACTCTATTTGTAAACATCAAGGAACTGGGAATGCAACCCAGACTCACTTTCTTTTATGAATTGGGGCTCTTGCCCTACAAAGTCAATTCAGATGAAATCTAAGTGATCCTGCTTTCAAGCACAGCTAGTGAACTTGATAGCCAAGATCAACTCACTAAAAAAGCTCTAACGCACTCTACTAGCTTAATGACTATATTTTCTAGTCTACAATAGACTTAGTAAAGGTTTTTTTTTGGGAGGGGGTGCCTGGGTGGCTCAGTCAGTTAAGCGTCCGACTTCAGCTCAGGTCATGATCTCACAGTTCGTGGGTTTGAGCCCTGCTTCGGGCTCTGTGCTGACTGCCAGCTCAGAGCCTGGTGCCTGTTTCAGATTCTGTATCTCCCTCTCACTCTGACCCTCCCCTGTTCATGCTGTCTCTCTCTCTATCTCGGAAATAAATAAAACATTAAAAAAAATTTAAGGTTTTTTTCCCCCCAAATTCTTGTATGTAGTTTTCATTTCTTCATTTTTTTAATGCTTATTTTTGAGAGAAAGGGAGTCAGAGTGTGAGTGGGGGAGGGGCAGAGAGAGAGGGAGACACAGAATCAGAAGCAGGCTCCAGGCTCTGAGCTGTAAGCACAGAGCCCTACATGTGGTTCAGACCCATGAACCATGAGATCATGACCTGAGCCAAAGTCAAATGCTCGACCAACTGAGCTAACCATGTGCTCATTCTTCAGTTACCAAAAACAAACAAACAAAAAAAACCTCTTCTTTCCTGTTTTAAGAAAAATGGATACGGGGCCCCTGGGTGGCTCAGTCAGTTGGGGGTCTGACTCTTGGCTTCAGTTCAAGTCATGATCTCACAGTTTTATGAGCCTGAGCCGTGTGTGCAACAGGCTCTGTACCCTGGTCAGTGCAGAGCCTGCTTGGGATTCTCTCTTCTAATCTATCTGCCCCTCCCTTGCTCATGCTTGTGTGCTGTCTCTCAAAATAAATAGTTTTTTAAAAGATGGATATTAATCACTCCACAAAATGAATATAAAATTACAACCGTAAAAAACACTATAGAGGAGGAAAATCTAGTCCTAATGGGAGTAGAACATTAATAGGAAATGAACAAATTATGTCAATGGGGAGAACTTCCCTGAGGAAGTGAAAAGTGAGTTAATATTTGAAGGAAGAGTAGAGTTAACAGGATAAGAAGTGAAGTGTAAGCTACTGTGCTGCAAAATTAAGGATCTGGGTACGGGTCGGAAGGAACTTGGCCCCTTTCGGGCCTACAGGAAGGCCAGTGAGACTGGAGCTCAGAGAAGCAGCAGGCAGGGAGGGGATGAGCTCAGGCTGGTGGACTGAGCCACACCCTGAAAGCCATGGTAAGACTGTTTTCTTATCCTACGTGCAAAGGAAAACCACTAAAGAATTTTAAGCCTGGGTATGTGATTGCTTTTGGAAGAGAAAGGGGTCGATAGGATCCAGTATGAATTATGTGTACGATCAGTTTCGTGGGGGTCAGAGTCATTGTGGAGAAACTAGTTAGGTGACAGGATTGCTGCTGGGATCAAGGAAGAGAATGTGAAAGCTTAGATTAGGGCAGCTGGGTTGGATGTGTTAATAAGTGATAGAGCAAGAGCTTGGTTTTCCATAAAACAGATATTCTTCTCTTTGATTGCACAAGCCTGTTTTTCGTGTAAAGACATTTTTCTTTTGAAACGTTCTAGGGGATCCAAGCAAAGGCACATGGTGGGTTAAGGGTTCCTACACACAATGAATTCGATGAGGGAACAATTAAAATGCCAGTTTCTAAATAAGCAGTATCATCTCCCTTTGGTGAAAGCTCTTGTCCCGTATTACTGTAAAACATGTACTGAAAATGAGCCAAAAGAAATAAGGTCAGTTGAAATGCTCTTTTTAGTGTGAAAATGCCCTTGATAAACAATCACTTATGAAAAATTAGATCAAAGAGCAGTACTATCTTTGAGTTGACGCCTAAAGAAAGACAAACACAACCAGGAAAGGAAAAGAGTCAGAGGAAACAGATTCAACAGTAATCATTCTAAAATAACCCATGGCATCATCTTTGGAATCTGCCCGAAGACTAGCTGCTGCCTTAGAAAAGTATCTCCTGTATTTCGGCCACTAAGCAACCGTACCTAATACATAAAAGCAACACACAACAGCCAAGGCACCTTTGTAGTACCTCACACCAACTGAATGCAGAAATACACACATGCACACACACGTACACATACACATAAGCACACAAATAGCACTGAAATGAAGTTCACACATATCAGAGGATTAAGCAGAAAAACCAAAAGGACAGCGCAAAACATACCTTCACTTTGCAAACCAGACACACAGAAGCATCCATTACAATTGCCTCTAAGATAAATTGTATCTCTCAACTGAGAGGGGGAGAAAATGAAATCATTGGCAGCCTCGTTCTCCCTGAGTAGAAGTGAGACATTAATTTAAATCATTGTGCACATTGAAAAGTTATTGCACTGCAGGGATTTCCAATTACATAATGCGGGCTCGGAACTCTGTTTGGGTGTCACTTGGCTGCCAGCATCCATGGGTGAGCTGTGTAACACTCCTCTGTCATGTAGCTCATGTGAGAACAGAATTCTGCTGTTCCAAGAAATGGCACTCATCTTGGAGACCTTCCCAGTTACACAAAAGAACATAATTTCCACATTATCCCCAGGCATACTGTCTAGGATGATAACTCTATGAGAGCCTTATGTGTAAATTATACGCACAGTTCGACTAACGAAAGGCATGTGGACTGCTTTTTTGGTGATGGCAGTGCAGAAATACAAAACCAATTTGTTTCTCAATTTTTAAAAATGACACCTGAGCTCTCTAATAATCAAGCGAGCCCGTGAGGGTTAGATGGTAGATAGGGTAATTGCACCATGATTATGTAACGGGTCAGAACTGGAGCTGGCAAGCAATGTCGAAAGTGCAAACCTAACAACCAGCTCGTATCTGGCTTATTTCAGTACTTCAGATTTAAGTCCTTCAAACTTTTAATTTCATCCTAATCTCAATGTTTCATCAGGAACTGCACTCTTGAGTTCTGGTTTAATCTTTCGACATATGAAAGCACACATTTAAAAAAGTGACAAGAGGTTTTTTAAAAAAAGATGAATATTTTCATATTTGTCTATTTGGTGGCAAAATTGCACATGTAGTACATAGTGTGTGTCAGACACAAGACAAGCCAGAAGGCGAGACCGTGTTCGTTTCCTCTAGCACCTCACACTCCCTTTTTAAGAAGTCCAAAATATGAAAGCTTTTGTGTACTACTCATCAGTACCATCTCGAAGACTTATTTTCTTGCACTAAATTCAATCATTTTAAACCAAATGAGGAACAGAGATGAGAAAAGTGAGGCAGGCATAAGAACACTTAGTGTTTATTGAGAATGTACTATATGTAGGTTTTGCACATATTTAAGCCTAATGACAATCTTGCCATTAGATCATTATGACCTTCATCTTAAAGATGTGGAAACCGAAGATTACACAAATTACAACACAAGATCACATATCTAAGAAGTGCAGTGTGATCAAACCAACATGATCTGATTCCACGATGCTCTTATTTCTGTACACTGTTTCATTTTAACATTTACTATTACCTGAACACTGAGCATTAGCATCTGCAGTCGTTCTTTTTAATTTAAGCAGTTGACACACAGGGTTACATTAGTTTCAGGTGCACAACATAGTGATTCAACAAGTTTGTATGTAACGCTGTGTTCACGAGTATACCTACCATGTGCCATCATACAACACTGTTACAATACCACTGACAGTTCTCAAGTTTGGCTGATTTAATTTCATTGCTTATTGGGAAACTTTTTTTCAATCCGTTCTCCTTTTATCTTATTTAGAAGAACTTAATGGAGGAAATTAACCAAGCCTTTTTCTGGGTTGTTTCATTATAGTTGAATATATAACCATGTTGCTCTCAAACTATTCTTCTCTTGCTTTCAGACTAAAATCAATTTGCTCAGCACCTGTCATCTGCCAAGATGTGCTTCATGAGTAAAGATATGGTCCTTGCCCTGTGCTTACAGGAAGATCAGAATTAAGTAATAAATAAAGATCTAGTAAGTGACATGGCAGAGTGCAGGGTGCTAAGGAAGCAAAGGCCAGCAGGGGGCTCAGGTGAGGCTTTCTGAAAGAAGTGGCTTCGGAACTGTTGCCTGAAATTTGAGGAGTACTTGGACCAGGTTCAATCTTTATGTTTCCCACCTTGACCTATCTCTCAGAATGTGTCTTGTCTCCATACTGTTCAACAAAATTTGCATTCTCACTGGCCTACAAACATCACCTAATTTTTAAGTAGAAACAGCTAAACTCTCCTGAATTCTTCTTCCTTTTTTAAATTCCTTATTTAAACAATTTGCTCACCTCTTAATGTTGATTTTCCATAGCATATATGATATTCTTATATGTTTGTATATAAAACATATAATGTAGTTTATTAAATATTTACTATGTATGGCATTAATAAAACAAAATGATAAATTCAGTTAAAATATGGAAAATTGTATTCCTGTCTTTAAAAATATTGTGTTATGTCACAGGAATCATTTTTGTATTATGTGTAGAATTAACATATGTTAAGATTCTTTGGAAAAGCAAATGAATTACCTATGCTTGGAAATAACCATAAAGACAGAATTACAAGGAATAATAAATAAGTGTTCTTACCCAAAATGCCACTGATCCCCAGATCTTCCTTTTGATTTATCAAGGGTCAGAGATATTAGTGTTCTGGAAGAAAGGAAGAGTGGCATTTTTTTTCACAATTTCTAAAATTGAGAGAATTGTTACTGTCTCCTCAGATAATATACTTCATGTACAAACTCCTATGGCTTTCCAACAGCCCTACCTCTCAAAACTATCAGAAACTTGAGTGAAACTCTACACTGAATGGGCAAAAAAAAAATCTTTATTTTCTCACAAAGATTCAAACTCAAGTATTTCATGAAGTTAGTTGAAAAAAGACTTTGGAGTTGGGAATGAATAAATATATCCGTATGAGATTACATTTACTGTATTTACTATGGAAAATGTAATCATATGATTGGCCTGAGTTAAAATGGCATCAGCTTCCTAAATTTGCCATCCTTGTAGATTAAAAGAGAACATTCGGAATTAAGAATGTTAACAGATCATTAAGAGATCCTGGATGGTTCTATTTTATAGCTTTTTGAGGAACCTTCATACTGTTCTCCAGAGTAACTGTACCAGTTTGCATTCCTACCAGCAGTGTAAGAGTCCCCTTTCTGTGCATCCTCACCAACACCTGTTGTTTCTCGTGTTGTTAATTTTAACCAACCTGACTAATGCGAGACGTGAGGGACTATCTCATCATAGTTTTGATTTGTATTTCCCTGATGATGAGTGACATTGAAGATCTTTTCATGCATCTGTTAGCGATCCACTGACTGATGAACGGATAAAGAAAATGTGATACACACACACACACACACACACACACGCACGCACACTGGAATATCACTGAACCATCAAAAAGAATGAAATCCTGCCATTTGCAATAATGTGGGTGGAACTAGAATATATTATGGTAAGCAAAATAAGACAATCAGAGAAAGACAAATATCATATGATTCCACGCATATGTGGAATTTAAGAAACAAAACAGAAGAAAACATATGGGAAAGGGAGGAGAGGAAAGAGAAACAAACCATGAGAGACTCTTAGCATTAGAGAACAAACTGAGGATTGATGGAGGGAAGTGGGCAGGAGATGGGTGATGTGTGAGCACTTGTGATGAGCACTGGGTGTTACAGGTAAGTAATGAATCACTGAATTCTATTTCTGAAACCAATATTGCACTGTATGTTAACTAATTTAAATTTAAATTTTTAGAAAGGTCATGAAATATATTCTATATACGAATACATTTTATCTTTTTCTCCTTGCTTCCTTCTCTCCTAGTAAGGTACGAGTTGATGAGGGAGTGATAGGACTGTAATGCCCAGCATGATGCATGGTATTGTGGTGTTAGAGCCCAAAAGGGATTAGGAGGTGGACTAGGAGGAGAGATGGTGGTCAGCAGTCTGGAGCATAGTTGGAGCTTGAGTAGGATAAGGAAGTTGCCTATGTAGGGGACAACTGTACTGAGGCATGGAGGTGGGAGGTTTTACTTACTGGGGAGATCATATCAGTATAGGGAACCAGGTTTCTCTTCACTATACATATGATTTCCTCATGAAAAGAGAGAACACTGAAATGAACTTCATGGTATTGGATTAGAATTATAGTATCAGTGTAAATGCAAGGTTTTCAATATCCATTAACAGATATAAAAATACAAAATCAGTGTAAATATATGTATGCATATGTTCCTTAACAGCTTCCGCCAGGAGAACCTGGGAGCATTGACACTCCAGCAACAATAAACACATCTAACACCCAGATGTTGGTTTCTAAATACCATCCCTTAGAAAAAGAAGCAGAGACGCTTGGAGAAAAAGCCAATTGCAGGGCCAGGGCATAGAAAGTACAGGATGTGCCTTCTTGTGCCAGAAAGTAAGAAAGTCCTCAGTGAACATGCTAGAAATACACAGAAGCCAGAATAAACTCCCACTGGTCAAATCTGGGACAAGATAAGCATCAAAAGAAGTAATGATATTAGCAAATGATAAGTCATTGGATAAAATAGGAATCCATGAATTCATAATAACAAAAATAAATAAATAATTAAATGAGGAGGATAGACGGGTTCTTCTTATAGTGGACTACAACTCATAAATGCAGAATGAGTGATGGAATTCAAAAATCACCATTTGTCAACCATTATATAATTCAGCCAAGAAACATGAATAAATGAAAGTTTGATAAGAAATGAGATATTTGCATGGTTTCAAATTATCTCCATACAAATAGTGATTAAATTATGAAGGGAAATGAGTAACTTTACAATGGAGAAACCTGACAAACATAACCTTAACCAACAGATCAAAGTTCCATCACCAGTATGGAGATAAATAAAGCAAAGCAGTGGGCTATGCAATATCCTGTAACTGGGTACAAAAAACATAACATCCCTTCTGTGATATAATCTAACAGTAATATTGAAGAAACTGCAAACATACTCAAACTGAAGAATAGTCTACACAATAGCTGACCAATGTCTAGGTTACAAAAACAAGGAAACACCAAGGAACTGTGCCAGATAGAAACAGCACTGAAACTTATCACAGTATCTTCAACTGGATCCTTTTGAGACGGTTGGTGAAACATGAATAGGTTCTGTGGATTAAACAGTAGTAAGGTATCAGTGTTAGTTTCCTGGCTTTGATGGTTGTACTGTGGCAATGGGGAAGAATAGCCTTGTTAATTGGAATTACACACTAAACTGTTTGGGGGTGATGTGACAACTTGGGGTCAACTTACTCTCAGAAAACCTCTTTGTATTGGATTTGTAACTTCTCAGTAAATCTGATGTTATTTCAAAATAAACTGATACACACATTTATGTGTGTGGGGGTGTGTGTATTACCTACACACACACACACACACACACGAAATACATGAGATTTCATTTTCAACCATTCTTTTTTGTTCTCACAAATTTTTTCACTTAACAGGTGCAAAAATGTACAACTTTCTCACACATAAACTGGTGGACACGTATACACAGTAACTTTTCTCTCTGTGGTAGAAAACATTTAGCATTAATTTCTGTCATTTGCCTAGGATGTTTTCAATTCTGAAGAGAAGTTTTATCCACAAAAGAAACCCAGAGAAATAACACTAATGTAGAAATATATGGATATTCCTATTCTTTTATTTTATTCATATACTTTTCTATATGGCACAAATAGGCATTTCTTCCATTTGAGCAAGGAAGCTCCACAGTGTGAGAAAAGAGGAATTTTCCTAAGGACAAAACTGCTAATCAGCTCTGAAGGTCATGCATGATAATCAAATAGAAAGAGAGGCCCCAAAATGTGCTTTAAAGTGGTGGGTAAGCCAAAACACTCCAGAAAGGAGCTAGCTGCATGGATTTTGTTTTTGTCAAGAATAAGGACCTTCTAAATGACACTAACATTTAAAATCAAAGGGCCCATATTCATATCCTTTGCCATTTTTCTTAAGTTGACTTCACTTGAGCTTTGGCCCCAACCATTTTACTGCAATTGCCATTTCTAAGACCACCAAGGACCCCCACATTGCCACACACACTGGTTAGTGTTCAGTTTCTTCTCACTTATTCTAGCAGCAAAATTTTACAATAGTGATCACCACTTCCTCCTTTCTTCACCTTGCTTTCATGTTAACACTAATCTTCTGAACTCACAACTGTGGAATGACCTTGTAATCTTGGACTACCCCAGCGGAAGGCCCTTAGACATCTTCTCTAGTCATATATTTTTAAAGTGATCTCATCCAGCCTCACAGCTCTTAATGCAATCTAGTCAGGCTGGAACCCTCCCTTGGTTCCAAATTCCAACTAAGAAATTGTCCACTTAGTACCTACTAAATATTGAGTAGAGGTATCTCCACTTCAACATGTCCAAACTCCTGACCCTCGCCTCTAAGAGCTGCTCTTTTATCTTCCTATCTTGGTTAAGGCAAATCCACCTTGCTAGCTGATCAGAACAAAAACTCTAGGAGTCATTCCTGACTTTCTTTCATACCCATATCAAACCTAATGCAAATCCTGTCAGCTCCAGCTTCAATATATATCCAGAATCTCACTGTGTTTGACCACCTTCACTAACACCTTCCTGGTTCAAGCCATCTTCATTTTGCATACAATACTAAAATAGTCTTTTAAGTAGTCTCACTGCTTCAACCTTTGCCCCTTTAGTCTATTTTCAACACAGAAACCAAAATGATCCTTTAAAATGTATCGTATTATATCATTGTTCTGGAAAAACCTGCCAATGGCCTCTTATTTCAAAGAGCAAAAGCCAAAGTACTTACAATGCTGTATAAAGCCAATACCATCTATCATTCTGTACTTTTTTTTTTTTTTTTAACTTCACCTTATAGTTCCTTCCACTTGGTCACTCTACTCTAGCCCCTCTGACCTCCTTGCTGCCTCTAAAATATTCCTGGCATGCTCCTACCTCAGAGCATGTGCTGTTTACTCTAATAGAAAAGCTATTGCCCAGATATTTACATGGAGCCCTCTCTTACTTTTTGTCATCTTTTCAGTGAGGCCTTCCCTGGTCACCTAGAATTGCCACTTTTCCCATGAGCGGGGAAGGGTAGACAGAGAGGGAAACACAGAATCCAAAACAGGCTCCGGGCTCTGAGCTGTCAGCACAGAACCCGACACAGGGCTTCAACTCACAAATTGTGAGATCATGACCTGAACTGAAATTGGACCCCTAACCTACTGAGCCACCCAGGTGCCCCAAAAGAATTTTAAAAGTATGATTTGACTTGGTCCATAGTTTTAAAAGTTAACAAAACCTCTATATAATAAATTGTTATGATGGGGTAAAGAGGACGCAAAGGAAGGAATAAGGAGACTAGTTAGGAGACTATTACAGTAATCTCAATGAAAGATGACTGTACCCTCAACTGGGATGACAGAGTAGAGATGGACAGAAATGAATATACATTTAAGGTATACTATGGAAGTATAATCTATGATTTGCTAAAGGATTGGGTATTGGTCTTGAAGAGGAAGGAGAAATCAAGAATCGTTTTCAGATTTAAGTCTGAGCAACTTGCGGTTGGTGGTATCGCATACTGAGAGGGGAAAAGAAGAGTTTAAGTTTAAGATAGCTGTGAATCATCCAAGTAGAGAGATCAAGAAGCTAGCTAGAGAAGGCTTCCACACCCAACAAAAATGAAGTTGGAACAACACAATAACCAAATATATAAAATAATTTTTTCAAGACATTCTATATGAGCTGAGTCTTAATATGATTTCATTTAAATCCCTGGGAAAGTTCCCACAAGGTGGCACAGGGAAAGGAAAGTTGGTAGAAGCCCTGAGTTGAGCAGATGGCATTAACTGTATAGGAAAATTAAGAAGGCTAGAGCTCATAGGACAGAAAACTAGAGGAAAGAGACCTGCACTGACAGAGAACTCTGGAAATCTACAGAGAACTCCTTTAAATGTCCAGGAGAGCACTGACAATTACATGTATGTGAAGAAATTACCTGAACACTGAGAAAGAACCATCTGAAAGGATAAGAGGGAATAAAACTTAGAGTTTTCATGAGGTAGGAATAGCCCTGTACACAACAGCCAGACTATAACTGATGCGGCATTAGGTAAGTACTCAGAAGCATCTTGCTACAGAAATGGTCATTGCTCTGAAGACTGCTCTGATATCACCTAATACATCTTTAAAGATTTAAGAGAATCAAATGGTTTCCAAATAACTTAAAAGCATCCCAAAACAAAGCCCAAGATTATAGGAATAAAAAAAAAAATCTAACAGGAACAAGGTAAAATGTACAACGCCTGGCAATAATTCAAAAATTACTGATGCATGCAAAGCATCAGGAAAAGATGACCCATTATAGAGGAAAAAATGAATCAAAACCAATCAGTGAAACTGACACAGAAATGATACATATGTTAGAATTAGCAGTCAAGAATACTAATTATTATAAAATTGTTTTTCATGTTTTCAAAAACTCAAGGAGCGATCAAGATATAATAAAAGACAACATTTCTGGAGATGAAAATTACAAGGTCCAAGATGAAAAATACAGTGAATTGTAGGAACAGTAGATTAGTCATTGCAGAAGAAAAGACTTAATAAACTTAAAGGCAATTAATAGAAGTTATCAAAAAGAAAGAATGAGAAAAAAAGAATTGTAAAATAAGCAGGGTTTCACTGAGATCATTCTAAAATTCATAAGGAAATGCAAAAACCTAGAATACTCAAAACATTTTGGGGGGGAAAAGTTGTAAGAGTAACACTCCCTGATTTCAATATGGATATAAGCTACATTAATGAAAGTTGTGTGGTATTGGCATGAAAACCCACATATAGATCAATGGAACAGAAAATAGTTCAGAAATAGGCCTACAGCTATATAGAAAATTGTGGGGTTTTTGTTTGTTTGTTTTGTTTTGTTTTTGGCAAAGGTGAAAAGCATCTCAGTTGAGAAAGGATAATCTTTCCAAAAGTGCTTTTGGAACAATCAGATATCCAGATGCAGAAAAATGAACTTTGATCCACAACTCATACCAAAAAAAAAAAAAAAATACTATTAATAATTAATTCAAAATGGACCTTATACTTAAGTGTAGAACATAGCATTATAAATCTTATGAAAGCAAATACAGGAAAAAACTGTTATGACTTCGGTTTAGGCAAATATTTTCAAAACATGACACCAAAAATGTGATACAGAAAGCAAAAGATCAGTCAATTGTACTTTACCAAAAGTAAAGACATCTGCTCTTTGAAAGATGCTGCTGAGAGAATAAAAAGACAAGCCACAGACTGGGAAGAAATATATGCAAATCATATATCTGGTAATAGACTTGTATCTCAATAAGACACAGCCCAATTAAAAACTAGGCAAATGATGTGAACCGATAATGTACCAAAATAATATGCATGTGGGAAATAAACACAGAAAAGAGACTCAACATCACATGTTATTAGGGATATGTGGATTAAAACTACAATGAGATAATAGTACATACTTATTAGAACTAAAATTAAAATTCTGACCATAACAAATGTTGACAAGTATGAGGGGTAACTAGAGCTCTCCTACCCTGGAGATAAGAATAACAAAGGGATAATCACATTAGAAAACAGTTTGGTGGCTTCCCCCAATTTTTAACATATGCCTACCATGTGATCAAGCCATTCCATTCCTTACTATTTACCCAAGATAAATTAAAACATATGTCCATACAAAGCTTATACAAATATTTATAGCCACTTTATGTGGAATAGCCAAAAATTAGAAACAACTCAAATGCCCATCAGCAGGTGAATGGATAAATGAATTGTGGTGTATTTGTACAATGGAACACCAGAACAATGGAATACTATTTCTCTGCAATAAGAAGGAATGAACTACTGATAAGTGCAACAACATGAGTGAATCACAGAATAATTAGGATGAGTAAAAAAAAGGGAAAAAAAGATTTAAAAATTATGTCAAATAGCTGTTTAAATTTATTTATGTTTTGTCATTGTAAAGCTACAGCCCTGAAACCCTTTAAGTACAAAAGAAACATTCTATTCATTATACCAAATCTTTCCACTTATACATAATTCTAAAATATGTAAACTAATGCACAGTAACAAAATAGTGTTTTGGTTGTCGAGGGACTAGTAAGGGGGTAGGCGAAATTAAATGAGTTAGAAAAGGTATGATGAAGCTTTGGGAGTTATCATTAAGTTCACTATTTTGTCTATGGTGATGATTTCATGGGCAAATACACAGGTCAAAATTTACCAAATTTTACATTTTAAATACGGGTCATTCACTTAATGTCAATTACTTCTCAATGAAGCTGTTAAGAGAAAAAGGAGGTGTAGGAGGGCTAGGAAGAAAAAGAGTTAGAGAAGCGTGTTTGCTGCAGATATATATGTGGTACTCACTGGCCTGTGGAAGGTACCTCAAATCTTGAGAATGAATGAAGCCACCAAGGGAGACAGCACTCAGAAAAGAGATGGCGACCTAGGATTCTGCCTTAAGCAACACCAAAATTTAGATGTTTAGGAGAAAGAGGTTTGTGACAAACTCTTCAGTCTTCTTACCTTGTTTAAATTCAGCCAGTATCAAGTGTGAAGTATCTCATATTATTGTTTTCACTACAGGCTGAGCCAGTAGGAATACAGATTTATTTAAGACAACTTATAACTTAGCAATTATTGTGTCTTTTTATACATGCTCCTTTTCATCAGTCCTTACCAGTTAACACAATTATTATTCATCTTAATTTACAGAAATCTATTGTTTTTCCCAGTGTTACTATTTTTAAAAGTGCCACTCAAAACTCTCCATTATAAAGAAAATATTTTCTTATATTTCTATGATACATGCTAGCATATTCTTGAATGTAAAATGCATTCTAAATTAATGTAAAACTAAGTGTTTTACTTGCTATGTATCATCAACAGGGTATTGATACGGTGTATTCATAGAAATGCAAGTGTGAACCTTGTCGTTTTAATCATTTTAAACATTTATTCATTTTTGAGAGAGCACAAATAGAGGAGGGGCAGAGAGAGAGGGAGATATAGAATTCAAAGCAGGCTCCAGGCTCTGAGCTGTCAGCACAGACATAGCCCGATGTAGGGCTCGAGCTCACGGACCACAAGACCATGACCAGAGGTCATTAGCATGGATTAAACTTTGCTCCCACTATCTGAAAGCAGAGTGCTCCCCTGAAAACTTCTGTAAGCCAGAATGGAGAAAAGCAAAGATGCCATCACCATTAATTTACATGGAAAAGATTTTGAGCATTCCTAGACCCCCAAAATAACCTCTCTCACTCAGGCTTTTCTGATACCTTAGGAAATCCTACTAATGGAAGCACAAAATAAACCTAGATGCAGCACAGATAGTCTCAGACACAGTTCAAAGCTATGGCAGCTTGATGCTGAGATGCTGGGTGTGGTTCCTGGGAAGGAGCTTGTCAGGGCCACTCTCACTGCTGGGTGCACACAGCCTCTATCGTGGCTGTCTCGCTGCAAAGCAAACACTGCTGTTTTTGCTTTTTAGTTTTTCTTTTTTTTTTTTTAATTTATTTATTTTTGAAAGACAGAGTGAGACAGAGTGTGAGCAGGGGAGGGGCAGAGAGAGAAGGAGGCACAGAATCCACAGCAGGCCCCAGGCTCTGAGCAAGTGTTCAGCACAGAGCCCAAAACGGGGCTCGACCCCACGAACCGTGAGATCATGACCTGAGCTGAAGTCAGACACTTAACCGACTGAGCCACCCAGGCGCTCCTGCTTTTTAGCTTTTTCTAAAAGCAAACATTCTTTTCATATTTTTCTCAGTGAAAACAGGTACCAATGTAGGTTTTAAGAAAAAGCAAAGAGGCACAAAGAGACATTCAAAATGACGGGAATGCCTATAACTCTGTCCTGATAATATGAAAAGTGGCACCCAGACAATCAGTTCCAACATCTAACACACTTATTTGAGGGGCCGGTTTCGAGAAACCAAACAAAAACAAACATACACTTGTGTTTGTTGGT
>NW_027532041.1:6947150-7007192 GCF_008692635.1 Crocuta crocuta | reverse complement strand
TATATAAAAAGTGGGGGGGGGGGGAGCTTCTAGAAAATGAAATATAAGAAAGAATCTGAACTTCCCACTTGGCCTAAAGCCAGAGCTCATTCTACTTGAATCATATAGACATCCTGTCTAGTTGAAAGTAAACAAAAGTAAATTAAGGTATTACTTGCAACCAGAATATATACCCTTATGCTGAAGCCCAGAGAAGCTCTATTCCTCATATCCAGGACTCTTCACCGTCCTAGATGAAGCCAACTTCATGTGCAGACCCCTGCAGCATCACCCGCCCTTTCCTGGAAAGGCGGGTACCAATGTACTGGATCTACAGTGGGGTCCATATTATTGGTTTGGAAACCCAGAGGATTTGGAAAGGCTGTATTCAGGTAGATGCCACTAATGGAAGAATGAATATGTCTCACTGTCACAAAGGCAAACTGTTCTTCATTACTAAATAAAATGAGTAACTAAAGAAATTCTTCAAATTATAGTTTATGAGTAATAAAGCATGTGTAATTTGTATCCTTGTGATCAGTCATGTAAAATTATATCAAATAATGATTTTTTTCACTTTTAGGAATATTTTCTTTGCATGTTTTTAATAAAATTTTAGTGCTTCTAGCTGCCATTATTTGAAATTATATATCAACCTCAATATTTCAGTTTTCATCAGAAGTATCCATGTTTGCATTTGCTAAAGAAAAAAGTGTGTGTGTGTTTGTACAGAAAGAAAGAATATAAAAGAGAATGGAATGAACAGATGGAAGAGAAATTAAACATTTATTAAAATTAATTTCTTAATAAGATAACTAATGTGTAGGTCATAAAACAGTAAAAGTTTTGCTCCACACAACAAATTTTAATTATGAAGTTTTTAAGTGCTTAAAGATCTCCACGTTCCCAGGTAAACATGCTTTCATACTGCCCATTACACTGCCAGTAGTATGCCCATTTTTATTTTTTTTAGTTTCATGTTTCCATATCTGAATCACATTAAAACATTTAGTGAGCTTTCCAAATTAAATTATGTTTAAACCTATTTCTCAGCACTTCCTATTATTTAGAGAGTAGTGGATAACATCAGTACATATGTATAGTTAAAAGAAAGACATTCTGTTTGTTATTCTTTGGTGACGTTTTACTAGAAATGAATTATATTCATGTAGTTTTAACAAGAGAACAGAAAATAATAAATCTCAGAAGAGACTAGAACTATGGAGTAGACAGGTCAATGACATTTATAAAGAACATTATCTTAAACAGCTGTCCATTAATATGCTTCCGAGCATATTGCTTGGCAGACACATTTATAATACAGAGAAGAGTCTGCGAAGGCTTTTATTTCAATTACTGTGAAGATTCTCCAGGGTGACTAGGTGTTCAGGATGAAAGGCCATTGTAGTTAGTCAATACATTTTCTGCTACTAATTTTCCCTGCTATTTTCTCTACTAATAAGATTGAAGCACGTTATTTAATTGTTTTAAGTTCCAAGATCTTAAAAAGGGTGAAGATGTTAGACTTTACAATTAAGCAAAACCCTAAGGTACTGCAGGGTTCTCTCTATAGAAACCTGTCAAGAAGCCTTGAGCTGACGTTTAATATCTATACTGATGTTTGTCAGAACATGACTGGAACGACTGCCACATGTTAATACTGAGAGTAAGCCTCTCAGCTCATCAACACATGTAAACTTCCCCGTAACCCCATAATTCTAAGAGCATGGACTTTCAGCATGACTTCCTTATTTAAGAAATCTAGCCCATTAATTAATTTTAAAAAGGATGATGCAAAGCCCCCCCAACTCCTTTCCGCCTCCCACCCCCCAAAACCAACTTTTCAGAGGAGTTCATTTAAAGCAACAGAAGGTAAAAGGTCAATCATGGGAACACAGGAAGAGCCGTAGCCTGAGCTACCCCTTTTTATATACCGCTGATCTCCTCCAACATTGCTTAAAATTTTTTTTTAAAAAGTAAAAGGGTATTTCCATTTTTTAATTTTTTGACATATTTCTTTGGCGCTTTGCCAGTTCACACAATCAAGACTTCTGTCCTAAACAAGTGACTGTGAAAGCCCACCATTTGTAGCGAAAGTAAACAATTACTAATATGGGCAATTTGTTGCTGGTTCATGATCATTAAGAATGCATGTTTGAGATTCCAAGCTCTTACATGGTGTTAGTCTATCATTCACCCTATGTCTCTTTTTCATATTATGTACATTTTTTTTTTTTTTTTGAGAAAAGGAAAAGAGTTTGGTGCTATAAATATGCTCATGGAAGTAATTGCTTAAGAAACCTAAGCTCAGAAAAAAATTCTTAGGATCTTTTCCCACAACTTCAGGATTTAAACATCTTTTTCTCCTCTCAGAAAAATAATTTTTGAACTAACTTAAAAATGTCCAAATGGCTTGTGGCATATTGTCCCAGTTTCTTTTTGTATTAGGATAATTGTTAGTGTTCTTCTCAAGTTATACCACTGATGTTCATCTTCTTCTTTTTTTTTTTTTTTTAATTTTTTAGTGAGAGAGAGCATGCAAGTACTGGAGAGGGGCAAATGGAGAGAGAGAGAATCTTAGGCAGGCTCCACAGTCATCATGGATCCCAACGTGGGACTCAATCCCACAACCCTAGGATCCTGACCTGAGCCGCTATCAAGAGTCAGTCACCCAACCGACTGAGCCACCCCAGCACCCCCACTGATGTTCATCTTTAGAACAGTCCCAAGCTCGAAACCCTGTAAAAAGAGGAGTAGTATAGCACACTTACATAGTAGCAAAACCATTTGTGTCTTCTAAAATCAGTCACTGTGAAATTTTCTTTCTTGCCTTCAGAGAGCCCAAGTTTAGAATTAGTATCCCTAAATTATTCTATTTAAAGTAAAGACAAATGGGTAACTGAAAACTGCCATCCAGTGTCTGCGAAAATAGGACATAATCCCACCTGTAGAACTGGTAGGAAATGCAACGAAAACTAATGAATATAAAGCTCGGATGACTGAAAGTCATGATACAGGGGATATATTCAATTCTTACCTGAAAATATGTTCTTTCCTGGTCATTAATTGTATTGCTAATGTCTCAAACCATATATTTTGCCTCTACTTTCTTGGATTTCTAAGACAGTGCTATTTTGTATTTAGAACATATGCCATTTCTAACTCGATGTTTTTCCCCCAAATTTCTGAGAGCTCCATAGAGTTCTTGTTATGTATGCAAGCACATTACCATTAATCACTGTTGTCCACCTCCTTGGTGTACCTCCCTGGCTCAGGAGCCTTATGGGCCCTAGTGAACCATAAAAGGCCCAAGGAGTCAAGAATCAATTTCATAGTGTTTCTTCAGAACTCCCCAGAGGTGATGGGTAACAGCCACAGACCCTCAAGGACTCATTTCATGAAAAACAAAAGTAAAGTACACAGTAAAAGACAAGTATCTTTTTCAGAGAAGGCTAGGAGATTTCAAGTGGTAGACAGAGACAAGACTTGAGTATGCTTCCTGGAACCTCTACCAGAACATCAACCCTGACTCGCAAAGAAGAGTATATTTAACTGAGGCAAACCAGCCACCAGGAGTCAGAGCCTGACACTAAGTCAGGGTGGGGGTGGGGAAGGATGCTGTGAAGCGTGCCCAGCAGTGCACGTGAAGCTGTATCTCACCCTGGCAATTGTCTTATTTGCCTTGTAGCCAACTTTCAGCCTCCGGGCTTTCTTTTCACACCCTGCTCAACCATCACCCTGCCCACTCTTCCCTAGATAATCAACGTTCACAATCTGGCAAGCTATTAGTGTACCCATTCCCGTGAAATCATGGATAGGCAGAAGGTGTGGTCACTGCTTAGGGTCCTATCATAGTCACACCTCTGCACCTGCGCTTTTTCCTTAACACATTTTGGACACCCCTCAATGATATAAATCTAAAGCGTTCTTCTCCATAGCTGGGTAATACTTCATGTTATTGATAGCTCACAGTTCATCTGAGCATTCTCTTACCAATGGGCATATTCCTTTTGTTTATTTGTTCATATGCTACTACCCAAAATTCATTCAGGCAACAGGTCTTTATTAGATGCCCTCTAGCACTTAGAGACCTCTAGGAACAGAGCAGTGAACAAAGTCCTCACCATCACGGAACACCCATTCTAGAAGAGGGTACAGACAACAACTTACTACGTAACATAATGTTGTATTTCTCTAAAGCTAAATAAGGAGACAGAAGTTAGAGAAAGTTACTTATTACTTTAAATGAGGTGGTCAGGATGACCTCTCTGCGGAGCTAACTGGTCAGAGACCTGGAAGATTGGAGAGCAGGCCATGAGCAGTGTCAAGAGAAGAGTGATCGGGTAGACAGAGAGTGACTGAGAAGCAGTGGCAGCACACCCCGCGGCACCAGCATGGAGGCAGACACAGGGGTCTGCAAGGTATCCTGCCAGGGGCCGGATGCTGCTGGGGTTGGCAGGCGGGTAGGCGGTTCAGAAAATACCACAGTAAACGTCACAGATCTTGCTAGATTGGTTTCCAAAAAGGCTGTCACAATTTACATTTCTACCAGCTGTCTCTGAGCATATTTTTCCTTGATACCAGGGGCAATTGTCTACCTTTTAATAATTTGGTGTGTGTAAAGTGGTATTTTATTGTTACTTTAATTTTCACTTCCCTGTCTCTCAGCGGAGTTGAGCATTCACTTAGTTCTTTCTAGCTGATAAAAACGTAAAGAGTGCTTACTATGTGACAAGCCCTGATGCTAACAGTTTACATGATTATCTCCTATAACAACCCTGTGTGGTAGAAACCGTTACTTTACAGAAAAGGAAACTAAGGCAGATGGTAGTTAAATATCTTACCTAAGATCACATAACTAGGTAATAGTGGATTAAGAATTTAAATGTAGGCATTCAGGCTTTAGAATCTACACAGCTGTTTACCACCCATTTGAGTTTACTACTGATTAAAATCCACGCATACCCAAAAAAGTATTAGGAGGAAAAAAATTTGTATATAAAATCTATACATATGCAAACTATTCTTATTAGTTTATCATGTCTGTCAAACCCAGAGAGGTCTGGATAGCAGATCCACCAGTGAGAAATAGGACACTGTTGCTATGAAAAACGAAATCATCTCAGATTGAGAAAAAAGTGAAATTCTGGTGCAATCTCAGGCCCAATGGCTTCTACAAAAATAGCTGCCAGAGCCAGACCTGGAGACTTCAAATTGGCACAAATAGAACACAAAGCTATTGGACAGGATAGACTGCTAAGAGGCCCAGCATGTAGCACACAAGATGTAACGGTCTAGGTTGGGAGGAAGTGGTCTCTTAAATATGTCAAAATGCTGATGTTCAACTGTAATTATAACAAAACAAGTTGGGTCAATAAAAACATGTACCATGTGTAACAATCAAAATGAAAAGGACTTTTAAAAATTATCATTGTTCAACCTTGTCTCAAAACCTCTGGTCTTATTTCTTCATTGGTATTTCTTAGTTGATTGACCTTACATTCTGTGAGGGAGGAAAGGGGAAAAGTGGAAGCAGTCTGAAAAACAAGCACCTAAAGCTCAATGGGAGGCAAAGTCTTAAAGAACACGAACCACAAACATGCGTCAAGTCTATGTTGCTTTCTCATGGAAAGGAAGGTTTAAGGATCCCTTAATAATCTAATCTAATACAATATAGAAAAAAAACCCTACTTCAAACATTGAAATCTACAGAATTTTTTAGATGATCATAAAACACTCATTTAAAAAAGCCATGTCCTGGAGACCCTGGGTGGCTCCGTTGGTTGAATGTCCAACTTAAGCTCAGGTAATGATCTCACAGTTTGTGAGCTGGAGTCCCACGTCGGGCTCTGTGTTGACGCTCAGGGCCTGGAGCCTGCTTTGGATGCTGTGTCTCCCTCTCTCTCTGACCTTCCCCCCACTCACACTCTGCCTCTCTCTCTGAAAATCAATGTTAAAAAAAATTTTTTTAAATAAATAAAAGAGCCATATACTCTATGTTCACCAAAAGGAGAGTAAGAACAATTGTAGACATGGTACTGAATCCACCCCAAGTTTACGAGGCCTGATGGGAAAAAGAGGACTCCTGCTGAGCAACAGGCCTGTATCTGTGGATTACTAATTTAAGTTTTAATTTGCACTTTGGGTTTAAAGATAGACTTTTAGAATGACACAGAAAGAAAGTCTCCTTAAAAACCAAGGAATTCACAAAACTTCAATTATGTTTTCTAGCCTCATTTGGCTTTTAAAATTCCGATAATCTCCCATCCCAAAATAAAGCATTTCCTCTTGTCTAGACGCCATAACCTGCTTCCTTCTCAGCGAGGGCACTTGGGACCCCAGGCTCTGTCTCATTTCATTCACGCTCTCTATGGTTCCACCAAAAGTGGGGCTGTAAGTCCCCTCCACACCCCAAATGGGGAACCCTGCAAAGTGGTGCTTCCTTCTCAGCATTCTTGCCCCAGTGCCTTTATCAGATTCTGTTTTGAAAAGCATTTGTTCCTGTTTTGTCTTGTTTTTTTAACTTACCTTCTGAAGTCTCATCCCTGTGACATCTGACAGTGGCTTTGGGTGTAGGCTAACTTGAAGAGAAAGCAGCAAGTAGTGGTTAGAGAGGTGGCTTTCTGTGGAGCAGACAGATTGAGCAATCTAATGCAGAACGTGCTAAGTTCAGGTCAGCCGCTGAAGAGTAAAACTGAAAAGTCAACGGTAGTGTAACCTCAGGCGGCTACACGTTTTCACTACATCCACGCAGAGAGTAGTGAAACATTCTGGCTGTGTAATTTAAACTACAGAGTTCTGCTTTTTAAAAATATTTCTTCAGCTTACAAAGACTTTTATAACAGACTGTACTTTTAAGAAAGGGAGGCCTTCTTCCTTTAAGCCATATTATCCAGGAACCATGATATGCATCTCAGAATGCATTGCTACTGTATCTTCTAAGTATCTTCAGGAGAGGATCCATCTCGTGTTTCTTCACATTCCTCACAATACCGGCACTTTGTGTTCCCAGGAGGGAACATGTTTGCTTGTTCATTCATCCACTCATCCACTTATTCGTTCACCTAATTATTTAGCCCTACGCATATTAAGCTTCTCTTCTTCGTGTCTTGAGGCTATAACCACAAATAAGACACAGTCTCTGCCCTCAACAAGGTCATAAAATCTAGCTGAGGAAAGAAAACCGAGCAAGTAACTGAATATCGTGTCAGAGACAAGATAATAAAAGTATATACAAAATACATTGGGCCCAAAATGGGGCGATGGGCAGTCTAACTGGGGTGAAAGAATTGATCAAAGGAGATTTTTTTTTAATTTAATGTTTACTTTTTTTTTTTTTTAAATATTTTTATTTATTTCTAGGAGAGAGAGAGAGAGAGAGACAGCGTGAGCAGGGGAGGGTCAGAGAGAGAGGGAGACACAGAATCTGAAACAGGCTCCAGGCTCTGAGCTGGCAGTCAGCACAGAGCCCGACGCGGGGCCCGAACCCACGAACCGCGAGATCATGACCTAAGCGAAAGTCGGACGCTTAACCGACTAAGCCACCCAGGCGCCCCTAATGTTTACTTTTAAGGTTTACTTATTTTTGAGAGACAGAGTGTGAGTGGGAGAGGGGCAGAGAGGGACAGGGAGACACAGAATCCGAAGCAGGCTTTAGGCTCTGAGTTGTCCAGCACAGAGCTGGACACGGGGCTCAAATTCACCGACCACAAGATCATGACCTGAGCCGAAGTCGGATGTGTAACTGACTGAGTCACCCAGGCGCCCCGATCAAAGGAGATTTTTAACTGTTGGTGAGAATACTGCATGGACATTTTCCACACAAGGAAATGCTTTCCCCACTGGAAGCCCCTAGTGTATGTAAAGATCCAGAGGCACAAAATAGTACAGTATGTTCTGAGAACTGCAGACAGCTCTGTACGGAAGGAGTGCAGAGAACCCCGACCAGGGATGATGCAGAGACATCAACAAGATGGTTTTTAATGTCAGAAGGCATTTCTCTCACAACAAAAATAAATGGCAAGCATATCCATGTAACACTTAAGAATTATTTTAAAGGTTGATCACTTTAAAGAAAATTGCTTTCAATAATATAGCCCATGCCAAAAACAAACAAAAGAGTATTAGCAGATTTTTACAATGGTGAATGTTCTAAATGCTACCTCATGAAATAGATTTTAAAATACTAATCCCATTTGAAGAAACTATAGCCACTTTATTTTCATTTAGCATAGTGACTTAGACCTAATAGAAAATTACAGCAGCCTTAAGAGTATCTGGCACATGGTAGGTACTCAATAAATAGATGTTAATGGAAGGACCACATACAGATGTGTTTGGCAACTCGGTTTCACTCAGGTTCTGATCTCACAGTTCAGGAGTTCAAGCCCCACAATGGGCTTACCTCAACTGGAAACAAATAATATTTTTAATAGTTTAATATCTTGCTATTAGCTAGAATCACATCTTATCTAAAAAGGTGCCTGGTATATTCCTACACTTGGCTGTATATGAAAGTACAACAGAGATTTTCTTCAAATTCAACCAACTATCAAGCGTCAGTTACATATAGGAACATGTATCAATCTAATGTCAGAGTCCACTGAGTTTATATGACACTCTCTCTGCTCTCAGGCAAGCTTCTGTCACTTGGTAAAGCATGTCTGATGTCTTTATCCACATTATTCAGCTGAAACACCACCAAAAAGTGGACTCATCTTTTTAGTGCAAAATTTTAAGGAAGCATTCCAGTAGTGGAATGGCATAGAAGAATTCATTCAGTCTTTGGAGACAGATATGGGTTTGAATTCTGGCTCAGCCTCCTATTAGCGGTCTGATTTGGAATCAATTAATCAACCTCTCTAAGCCACAGTATCTTCATCCATAAAATAACGCCCATCTCTGTGAATGATATTCAGCTACCACACAGTTACCGCTGGTTAATAAATAATTGAAGCACTTCCAGCTATTGGTAAATGGCTATAGCCCAAATCCCACCAACCCCCGTATCTCACCCTACACCAAGATCCTCTGGATCTTTCCCAAATTCAGGGGGAAAAAGGGTCAAAACCTCACCACCAGAGGGTCTCTACTCCGGTACTGCTATTCTGATTGGTCAGTACCCTTCCTCTACTGGTTGTGAAACATAAAACAATAAATATAAAATACCTCACACAGTTATTCTTGCCATGTAGTGGGATAACAATGGCTACCATTTAGCGGGGATTTGTGCTCTATGCTGTAAACTGTTTTATCTATACTCAGTCTCACAATGCCCAATGGACCTGCTGTGGCTTATCAAGAAAATCTCTCACTTCGTAAGATCATAGAAGCATTTACCCCCAAATTATCTCTTCCTTTCTTTGATCGATGATTATTCTGACTTAATATGTCCTTACTATGCATGTATTTAGTAATCTTAAAATGCAGGAAAAATTAAAGATTTCTGAACTATCAAAATGGGTGAGTAGATGGACTTTGAATTCCAAAACGACTTCTTTTTTTTTTAACTTTTCTAATGCTTACATCAGTAAAAGTCTGCACATTGTTTCCTCTGTTTGCATGGTTTCTTTGACCTACAATCGCATACACCCAAAATTAAGGAGAAAGAGTAAGGTTTATAATTTGGTTTAACTCTGAAGTGGGAATCTCATTTTAATTTCCTTGTTTCAGGCAAAGAAATGTCCAGTTCTCAGAAGACATCATAAAATAAATTCCTCTTATCCAACTTTACAGCTAAAGACAGTGGCTCAGTCAGAAAAAGCAAAACGCGAGAGACATATAAATCTTTGACTTTGAAATGACCCAGGGTAAAAGCAAACAGATGCAGTGCAAAGATGTTTGTGTATTTCCCTGGTCTCTGTAGCAGGGAATGAAAGCGTGACTGTACATCCCTATGTATTTCTACTCAAAACTGACCTGTGTGCATTGCATCAGAAGCATTTCCGCTCCTCTCTATTCCTGTTGGCCTGCTAGGGTGCAATTAGCATCAGATACTAGGTAGGGCAAAGAGCAGGTAGCTTGCCAATCAGATTTACTACTGCAACAGTGGGTGTTGCCATGTCTAGCCATTTCTGACAGCACGGTTAGGAATTAAATCATGGCATCAGCCGAGCGCTATTTTGGCTGGAGAAACCTAGTAGGTCATCAGTTTATGCCCCGCACCCTCCAGACAAGTGGCAGGTGGAACACCGCTGGCCCCTTGCTAATGCCAGGAGCTAGAGGCTCTGGCCAGTAGATGAGACTTGACGGGGTTTTGTTTTTTTTTTAATTTAAGGCCATATGCTGCCAGGCTTTCATGCAAATAGACAAAATTACAAATAATAAAAAAGAACCAACTGTTTTAGTGGCTGGCTGTTTTCGGTCACTATTGCCATCCATGCGAGAGGCCAGTTAATGAAAGAGGAGTCTTGGACTCCCAGTGACATCAACCTAAAAGGCCGGGATACTTCAAAATCCAAGCTTCATTCAAACCATGTTAAACCTCTGCCCTAGGGTAACTCAGTGCCAGTGTCTATTTGGCTGACAAGCAGGGGAGCCTGGCCTTCCAGCTGGCTGAGAGATTGGGCAAGCTTGTCTAACACTCCCTGCAGCTGAAACCCATTGTCCGCTCATGTGAGAAGAGAGAAAAAGGTTAAGTTTCATTTAGGTTGGGTCGAGTTGGGGCTCGTGAGTTTATCAGATTCAGACACACTGAGAATAGGCAGCTTTTGAAATAAGAAAGATTAGTCGATGCAGCTTTCCATTTTAAAATTACAAGAAAATTAGCATTTATAAAAGCTGGTTGGAAATCCCTGACTTTTTAGTATCAAAGACGGCAAGAAAATCTCTCCAAGCAGATTTAAACTCTTCCCCTGAAACATTTGTATTTAAAATTAAAATGCTGCTAAACTTTTGTATAATTTCTGCTATATCTGTATTCATAATTATTACCAAGTTTCCAGTCTGTACAAATGGAAGATTTCACACCCTTGATAGCATTCACACATCTATTTCCCATTTTAAGGCAATAAACTCCCAAAAAATGAAGTAGACTGACTCTGAATTCATGTCTATAAGTGTGTGTTTAAAATGATTCCATTTTAGAAACATTGTGCTAATGTTCAGTTGCACCTTTACCGGGTCACTTTAAAGCCATCATTTGTACCTTTTTAAAGACGATTCAAGACAGTTGCGCATAATTAATATGCAATGTGCTGCAATTCAAGAATTATCAAAATGAGAGCATCACGGAAATGTACATCCATGTATGTGTGATACTGGGCGAAGTTTGTGATGAGAGTCTCTTTTTCAACTCTTGTTATACAGCAAGGATATACTGATGAGTGCTTTGCCTTCAGCGGCTGGGGCACAGAAAAGGTCTTGCAGGTAAGGAAATGCAAATTATTGTCCTTCCTTTTTTCCTACCATGTCACCAAAGCGTGTGTTCCTTAGTATGTCACTGGGTTTGTTTTTACCTCCTGGCTCATTTGTAATCTCAGGTGTGCTTACAAAACATACATGGGTTTAACTCTATTTAGTCGGCAACGGTTCCAGATCTACTAAAGGGGTAAATCATAATCACAGGCTGCAAAGGTTTGTCTCCAACAAATTGTCATAAATACATTTTACCAAAATCTGACAGCTTTTCAATGATGAAAACTAGTTGGTTCATAGATTATATTAACATTGTTAGAAAAACTGTTTCACGTTGTATATAAACAAGAAGGGTAGTGAAAGATAATGCTCCCTTTAGCCATTCAGAGGAGAGTGATTATAGAGTCCTATCACAGGGAAAAACAGACTCTGTTTTCACTGATATTCATAATCCTGTATTCCAAATCAATTTGAATTTTGTTTTGTAATTTGAATGGAGTTACTTCACTAGGAGGCAAGGCCCATAATCTCTTACAAAGAAAGGTCTACCTTTGCCACAAATTTAAAGCCCAGAAAATGGCATTCAGAATGACCCTTAACTTGAATGTAAGTTAAAGCAAGGAGTAATTCAGCCAGTTCATGAAGGATAAATGACAAGATTTTCTACCATTTTCATGTTATGGGAAATTACGTAAGTAAGGTATGGGAGAACAGGTGGTGTTCTAAAAGCTGGTAGGAAATTACCAGATGTACTACTTTCCACGATGAAGTCTAAAATTTACAAATTCCCATTTAATGGTGATAAACATTCTTCCCTCACATGAAAACGCATGTCCCTAACAGGCAAATTTATTTACATGATGCAAATATGTACCTGAAAAGTACAATGTACTCAGGTATGACAGCTAGCCATGAATGTTAGGAATAAAATGGCTAATTAAATGTAGTGGTTAAAAAACAAACAAAAAACCAAGGACATAAACAACTTACTGAAGGGGAGACTGCGTGGCTCAGTCGGTTAGGCGTCTGACTCTGTTCTTGGTTCAGGTCATGATCTCAGGGTTCGTGAGTTCGAGCCCCATATCAGGCTTTGCACTGACAGTGCAGAGCCTGCTTGGGATTCTCTCTCTCTCTCCCTCCCTCTCTCTCTTTCTCTCTTTGTCCCTTCCCCACTAGCTCTGTCTCTCTCAAAATAAATAAACTTTTTTAAAAAAGAAAGAAAACAACTTACTGATGAAAATCCCATTTTTGATTAGCTAAAGTGATAAGGCCATAAATAAATAAAGTGCAGGTGGTGTGTGTGTGTGTGTGTGTGTGTGTGTGTGTGTGTGTGAAGCAAAACATTTAATCCTATCCTTTAGTGAATATTTTATAAATGATAGATTTAATCACATCTTTATCCCACTGAACTCCAACTAAAGCTGCTTTAAAGAATAAAGAAGATGTACTCCGGGAACAGAGCTGAATTCATGCACTCATTCATTCATTCATTCAACAAATATATAATAGATTCCCCCATATGTGCCAGGCACTCAGTTTTTCTAAGTACTGGCATCCATCTGTGATCAAGAGAGTCTTGAGCCCCATGGAGAGGCAAACTCTAAAGAGGAAAATAAACAAACAAACAAGATCATTAGAGGCTGTGGTAAAAGCTATAAAGAAAATGAATAGGTTATAGAATCTGAAATAACTCGCTAAAAAGAGTCATTTCAGATAGCTGAAGAGGTTTTTTTCCCTGGTGTGAAAAGTGTAATATCATTTGCTTATGACATATTCAGAGCCATACAAAATCACAGAATCAATTCTTTCCAGAGCTTAAAGGGCCTTAGAGAGCATTCAATATTGCTCCCTCATTGTATACAATAAAACCAAAGCTAAGGTGGGTTAATCGGCTTACTCAACGTCCCCTAACTTCCGCTCAACAATGAGCTTTTGCTGTTAAAGAGTAAAGGGAAAAGGTTTGTTGGTATATATTTACTAAATTTTCCATGTTGGTGGCTCATCCATCTAACTGTCATAACTAAATTTGATTATCAATCTAGTTACAATGGGAAGAAAATACGTAAATAATGATCTTCATCTAATTAGATTACATCGTAACTCTTATAAGGCACCTGGACCTGAATATTTTACATTAAGTTTCCACTTTTTTTTCCCCTTTCAGAACGATCAACGCTATTCCTTGAATACAAGATGCATAGGTAGTTACATAGAAAACATTAGCAACAAAAAGCTCTCCTGAACTTTATAAGAAAGATCATCATCATCATCATAATCTATAGGGCTAGGCCAGATGTTAAAGCCTGTTTAATAAATCATCGTCATCATCATCTCAATCTTCACGCATTTTCACGAGGACACCTATCCCCTCACAAACATGTATCACAGCGTCATTGAGTACTTAACATGGTGCCAAGATCCAGGGCAGAGAGACATGTTCTTTATGCTCCAGCAGTCTGTAGTATAAATGTTCATATACACACACATACACATACACACACACACACACACACCCCAAAATGGATCAGCACACTTGAACAATGAAAGAAGAAATGCCAGATCTTTCTTCTTGGTGTCTCACTCACAAACACTTCCCTCTTAAAATGTACCATTTGTTGGGGCGCCTGGGTGGCTCAGTCGGTTGAGTATCCGACTTCGGCTTAGGTCATGCTCTCACAGTTCATGGGTTCAAGCCCTGTGTCGGGCTCTGTGCTGACAGCTCAGAGCCTGGAGCCTGTTTCAGATTCTGTGTCTCCCTCTCTGACCCTCCCCTGCTCACACTGTCTCTCTCTTTCAGAAATAAATAAAACATTAAAAAAAATGTACCATTTGTCAATTCTGAGACATGAAGGTATCACTAGTTCCTTGTGGTAGAACACTGTCAGGCTAGCTTGTCTCCTCGCTTTCTAAGGGCCACGTTAAAGAACACACCAAAGAAGCACACATGAGGAATTACAACAGGCTAATTTGCTTCTACCATTAACATAAATGCCGTATACTTAAACCATAATGGACGAACAGAGGCAACCGGAGCTAAGAAGTGCCCCAGGCATCAAAATGGTTTCATTAGCTCAGAGATTTGTCCCACCAGGCTAAAGAAATCCACTATAGAAAGACTGATTATTCCATCATCTTGTGGCCAATATTGCTATGATGTGAGTCCAGCTCAGCACAACGTCCCTAACCGCAGATGAGTTAGCCATTGGGATTGCAACTGCTCGAGCAGAGGCTTGCTTGTAAAGCTCTAAAATGGCCCATTACATCAGGTGGTTCAGAGGCATTTCACAATCCTGACTTCCAGAACAAGCATAGATAATTAATAAGGCTGACAGAGCCCATTATTTTTACACTCAAGTGCATCACATTAAATTAACAGACAGAGGCCACATGATGTGTGACATTTTTTCCACCGATAATCATTTACGTGGTGCCACTTTTGCTACCACATTTTTCTCTTTCACTGGCTGAACTCCAATTGCCAGTCGCTATGCGGCCATTCTTTCAGCACCCAGTTTTTTGTTCGGTTTTGTTTTGATATTCCTTAACTGGGAAAGCTATTTTGAGTCATTCTCACTGGCAGGACTTTGACATGGTGGGAAAGAAGTTTGACATAAAATATTAGCATAAAGAAAGACAAAATATACAGCTGACGCTGTTTCAGCCAAAGGACGTTCAACGTTGATAGCAAAAAAATATGGCCTTACGAGTGTCTGTTAGAAAAATATTTGACTCTACCTTCATGTATTCAGAAACGGTATTTGCTGATTTTAATGAATCATCTCATAAAATGCAATGATTCTTTGAGGAATTAAGGAAAATATTCTTCCTTGCTCTGTACTTTCCAGTTAAGTGATGTGTTATAAAACCCCAGTTTTAGGCATAAAAAAAAATCTAATGGAGAATGCCCATTATCAGTAATGGTACAAATAGTACACTTGCATATTTCGTGTGGCTTTCATTATAGAAATAATATTTGAAGAGTGATCGCTAAAATTAGGTAATTCGTATGTATTAAATCTGACTGAAGAACAATGAAACCTATTTGGGACAAACACGCTGGAACATGTATATTCAAACGTTCACTGCCATCACAGTGTCCTTGGAAGAAATGGTGAAGCCAATGTGGCTCCTACTTGGAACTAAGCGAGAATTTTCAATACATGAGTGTAAAATTGTTCTTCATAGTTATACGGTCTTTCTTTCTTCCCGTTTTCTTTCCTTCCTTCCTTCCGTCCACCCTTGCTTCCTAATCTGTCTTTTGACCTAAGACAGTTTGCTAGAAACCAACCACCTAATTTATCAGGTATGATTCCACATCACCTTCATAAGTAAAATATCAAATTGATCTTAAATATTGAAGAATTGCCAGCAGTGAAATATTCACCCGCCACACAGCTCATATTTGTAGTGCAACATGCTTTCCTATGGAACACAAAATTGTGACAAGTATTTTTAGCCTTTGAACACTATACATATATTTACTAATGTTCAGTATGGTGACTAATCCCTTTAATGAGGGGGCACTTCCGTGGCTATGTACAAAGCGCTCACCCCCCCAGAGTCTGCATAAATTACAAAAAAGAATCTCATTTTGAAAATACTATTCCAAACTACTAAATCAATTAATCCTTCAACTTGCCACAACAAAGTCACCTGTGGACCTTATCTGCAACGAGAAGACTCATCTTCCCAACCCCTACATAGCCACCTTGACATCTCCACCTTCCGGGCTTCCTGGATTTATTAGCTAAGAAATTAAAATCCTGGATTTATCACATTGTTCTGAGACCTCCCAGTCACAGTAAAGACGACTTTCTCACCATTCTGATACATCTGAAACATCAGCACAGAAAATTTTCAAGTGGTGTTCTCTGATCTTTGTGAAGTAAACTTTGGCTGGCACACTGCCCTAGGCTCTCTGTCTCACTGATTAAGTCTGTCATTTATTGGAGGGCTGCAGGCTTCTCCCTGTCAGCTCAGGTTTGTGTGCAGATAAGTCATGTGTGTAAAGCACATGGAAATGCCACACTAACAGATGCCCATAAAACTGAGATACGGATGTCATTTTTAAAACATCTCGGAAACAAAATCCTCTGCTGAGGCAGTCTTAAGAGCCTGAGAGGCAAATGCAAACTTTTTTATTGTCCTAAGGTTGATTGGTTATGCAGAACTGGCCCCCCAAATTCTTACAAACCTGAGAATTGACATGTCTCTATGTAGAAGATAAACCTTCCGTGAAGACAGAAACCATGAGGACAGAAACCACTCAGCACAGTGCGATTAAAAAAGGTGTGCTTGATTAGGTCACCAGTCCCCCCATCCTCTGTTATTACCCTTCCTGGCTTTTGCCATAATGCTACCTTCCTTTTCTCATGTGTTAAAGACCACAAAAGCTGAGGTCGGAGAGGGGTAACTTAAAGGATGACTTAAGTAGATAAAGGGACTACAGATAAAATTCTTTTTCTCGTGCTCTTGTGTAAGACCTTGCTTGAGTATAAAGACCTAACTCTGCAAAGATGTAAACAGTCTTTGCCCCTAAGTAACGTCCTCCGTTAATTGTGAAGCAAGACTACTGATCCTACCTAATCCCCCTTCTCTTCCATACCTAAGGTCTACTAAATTAGATGTATTTTAGAAAAGTTGGTGTATATAGAATGCTGTATCTTGATTTGTATCTACTTGTTGACTGTCACTATAATTTTACAATTCAAAACACCAGCCCTAAAAATTAATTTAAAAAAATCACCTTTGTGAGTATTAACAATTACTCCCCCCCCACACACATTCCAGGTAACAAAGTCCCACACTCCTGGGTCAGCATCGCCATTGGCAACCCAATGACTTCAAGAGTCTAGAATCTTAACCATTCTCCTTTCTCTCAGATTTGAATTCCTTATTATCATACTTTATCAATCACTTCTCCCTGTGGATCATCACAAATTACCAGATCATTAAAGAGCTAACTTCCAAAAGTTCCCATCTTGAATCATGTTTCAGATTATAATTAATCTCCTTTGCTATAAAGACTGAATGTTTGTGTCCCCTCAAAATTCATGTTGAAACCTGATCCCCAGTGTGATGAGATTAGAAGACGGGGCCTTTGAGAGATGATCAGGTCATGTGAGCAGAGCCCTCATGAATGCGACTAGTGCCCTTATAAAGAGACCCCAGAGAGTTCCATTGCTCCTGCTGCCCTGTGAGGTTACAGAAAGATGACTAGGGTCTATGAACCAGGAAGGGAGCCTACATGAGACATCTTATCTGCTGGTGCCTTGATCTTGGACTTCCCAGCCTCCAGAACTGTGTGAAATAAATGTCCTTGTTTAGAAGCCACCCATGCTATGATTTTCTGTTACCGCATCCCAACAGGATGAGAAGCAAATTTTAACCTGTCTAAATTCCCTTCCTTCCTCTATTAATAAAACTTGGTGACTCCTTAGTTCAGCTCCTCTGCAAAGCATTTTTCTACTCCTTGTAGCCAGTGCTTTAAAAATTTTTCTTCAAGTCACTTGGGCATCTAGTTAAAATGCAGATTTGGATTCGATGAATCTGGATGGGGCCTGAGATTTTGCATTTCTAACGAGCTTCTAGGTGGTGCTTATGCTGCCGATCCTTGGATGCGCTTTGAGTAACAAAATTCTCTCCTATAATGGAATCTACTTCCTCTAAGAAGGACAGAGCAGGCGCCATGTATGATTGATTCATGTTTATGTCTCCAGTGAATCACACTGTACTTGACACATCACAACACTCAATAAATATTTGTTGAGCAAATGGTTGGCTGAATGAATAAATGTGTAACATTCACTCTGGCACTTAGATAATTCTGCATAAAAGAGTATTTTTATATGTACTTTTCCTTTGACTGAAATTCAGTTGAGGGCCGATAACATGTTGTAGTTCTTCGTATCCCTACAGGGCTGTATATACCCTGTGTGTCCACAGGAAAAAAGGCACGCAATGTAATACAGACTATGCAGTCAGTTGAGAACAAGAATTGATTAAGTAACTGGAAAAAGAGGAGCATCAGGTGTTACCTGCACATGAGGTACCTGAAATGCAAAGGTCATTTGGCACACTGGCCATACTTAGAGAGAAAGCTTCAAGTCCAACAAAAGACAGAGTTAAGGGGCAAAGATATTAAAATGAGCAATCGGGAAAATAGGCTGTTGGTAGACACAGACACATGCTAATGAAAAAAGTGCTCCAGTTAGTTAAAATGCCAAGCCAGTGGTTGATATGCTTGGGAATAAAACCAAGCATTATTACATGGGTAGGCAGATGGTGCATTTTTTTTTTCTTAATTCAAAGCTTCACTTTTGTAAATAACAATGGAAATTGAACAACTGGCACATACCAAGCTTTGCAGACTGTGTTAAAGGTTTTCAGAAATGCATTTCCAGAACAATTTCTGCCTTTGGAGCATTTAAATGTATACGGACTTGCAGTAGCTTTTATTCAATATTTCACATCTGTGTGTTATCTTCTCCATCAGGCTACAGCCACCAAGGGGTTGGGACCTTATCTATGCATATGGTGGGCCCACTGTGATGCTTGTCGAATGAATAAAATATGTGGAATAACTTGGATGGCACGCCATTCTAGTTCCAGATATGGATCCTGGTATTAGGCAGAGAAGAGCAGGAAAGGTCAGGGAGTGGAATTTGAGGCATGTAACTTGAGTGGATTCCCAGACTGGAGAAGGACTTCACGTGCACTGAAAACGAGTATCGTTCCTTTCCTTCTTTCCTTCCTTTTCTTCCTTCTTTCCATTCTTTCCTCCTCCATTCCTTCCTTCCCTTATTCCTCTGCTTTTTTACTTCCATTTCCAGAAGGTAACTAACTTAGAATTCTGCCAGTGGTTACTGGTTCTTAAAAACATCATGTCATGTAAATAGAGGACAACCTTGTTGCCCTGGAGCTTTCTGAAGCGCATCACCAAACATTGAGTCTGCCATCAGGTCACAAGTAGGCCAGAGACAAACAACTTATCAGTAGCGGCAATGTGTTATCATTTTCTGACCACATTATATTTGTCAGAAAAGTAATTAAGGTGTTGAATTTTAGAAATACACACGCGCATAAAGGCTCAGATAACTATATGCTTGAAACTTCAATGTAACGCTTCAGATTCATGTAGTAATCTCTTAATTACTTGGACGATTATGCTTTAATTCCTCTTAAAAAGAATTCTGGAAGAACAAAGGGGTTGCTCATAGAGTATTTAAAATAGAATGGAATTAGCAATCTGTAACTTAAAATTATACATGACATTTAGCTTCATTTAAAATTAGAGCACCAGAAGAAGCAGATTTCCACGGCATTTTCATTATGCAGAGAGGTAAACAACAAATAAATAAGCCATACATGAATGTGAAATTAACAGCATGATAATTGCTTTACTCCTACAGTGTATGCGATATTAAATCCTCAAATAAACACTTCCTTAACCTCATTCTCACATACGCCTCTTGCCGGTATCAAAAGCAGCATACCTGGAAAGCTCCAAGACAGCTTCCCAATGCGACACGAAGTCCACAGACATTACTGCCATCCCCTGGACATTTCGGAAGGATTTCTCTGTAAGACTAGCATCAGAGGTAGAGTCCAGAGGCAGAAAAGTGAGAGGAAATTTGGATGTCAGTAAAACAACGCATTTTACGGGTCGTTGTCATTTGGTATAGGACATCATAGTACTTAACTCCTCTGCCAGTTCTTCAGAGCACGCAGATCATGAGCACAACCATTCCAGCAAAGCGCTACTCCCGGCCCAGACCAGACCCAAGCTCTCCCTCTCTGCAACACACGGCTGCCGACCCATTTTACAACACTCATGCAGGAAACGGTGCCCCTCACTTCTGCTGCATTTGTCCCCCTGTGCAGCAAGCAGAAACTTTTGTGTAGTTTTCTTACGGCTCTTCGTTACAGCTAAAGCCTATCTTATGCTCTGGGCCCAGCCTTGCCCTAAATTTAACCCCAAGTAATAGTTTCTCTCTCTTACTCAGAGCCTGAAACTGACTCATTTACAAAGAGGTTTCAGGCACTAGTGGAGTTTTCCAGTAAGCAAGAGTTCAAGGGCCAGTAATAATGTCATCTCTGCTCTTACAAGTATGAAACTGTTGAGTTTCATAGAGTTCAAAGTTGTCTGATAGAACTCAAAAAATGTCTTATTTTCCATAATGTACTCAAAGATAAGGTTCGGAATGGATGTGTGGCTTGGGTACACATGACACGCTCTTTCCTTGCAGAAAGTACCAACCACTTCAGTGCAGAGCCAGTGACTAAAAAAGGAAAAGACAAAAAAAAAAAANATATCCCACAGGTTAAAAAAAAATCTTGTCCCAAATAAGCATCTTTAAAAATTATTAAGTTCTATTGTGCCAGTGATGAAATTAGTATGTCTCTGCTGATCTAAACTTAAATTTGACACAATGGGTAAATTTCTGCCCGAGGCGTGTATGCCATTATCAGAGCCGCTGTCAGTGAGTGCTTTAACCTAATTACATTTGATGCAGCAAATCAACAAAACCACTGCTGGTTATGACCTCTGCCAAGAGCACTAGCGAGCTAGACAAATGGAGCTTAAGATGCTATTAGTTTTTCTGTTGCAAAGTTCCAGATACAGCCCGACAGGAGGCTGTGGCGGGGCTTGGGCGCGCATCCTCCAGATGGCATTCTGCGTTGGCTTGTGGCAAAGCTCACAGGGATCCTGGCACATTTTCTCTGTCAAAATGAAAGTTTTCCAATTACAAGGAGAGAATGTGAGGAGATGCAAACTTAATCTCTCGAACAAAAGGTTGCAAGCTGCGTAACAGCCATTTCAGGGGAGAGATTTCAGTATCGTTCAATTGATTTAAACATTACAGGCCACAACGTGGGCTATCTCTCCTAATAAAAGCAAGGAATCAGCTGCAGTTGATGGTATTTCCTAGAACAATGCTGTAACGGTTTCATCATCTGAGGGAGGCTTCTTCTAAATTAGTGCTCTTCCACTGAACTGAACGCTATGATTATTTCCCCCTAATGTGTTAACAGGTACAAAGCAGCCATTTTTCCTTTTAGTTAAACACCAAATGCCTTACACGAAGCTTCAGGTGTGATGTTATAACAACCGCTATTAGATATCGGGTCACAGAATTTCATTAGAGAGACTACATGTGTTAAATGGTAGGAAAGCACGATCATCATCAAAACCTGTGGAACAATTTAGCTAGAATGGTTGCTTCTTCATTTTCTAATCCAGCGAGCCCTAGTAAAAATGACACGGAGAACTATCAATACCTGTGGAAATGAAGGGATCAGCGTCGATACTTGTCCAAAGATAATTAAACCATCAAAGGAAGGCAGTGGGAACTTTGTTGTAAGGTGACTACTTCTTGGGAAGATGTGGATTTGTCACTTGGCATGACATGCTGTAACAAGGAGGGAGAGCCACTGTATATCCGCTTCCATGAATCCAGTAGGGACCTTACATAGGATGAGAGCGTGAGTGCGCATGCGCTGGCTCCCGGCGGAACATTCGCGGCTCACTGTACCCACACGCCTGTTAATGAATGTGTTACCCAGAATTTCAGCAGAAAGTAAATGCAATGATCATACCATTCCAATGTAAGCAGAGATCCTTCAATATTTATGCTCGATTCCTTTGTGTGTGTGTGTGATAAGGAGAATTAACCAATCCAAAATGTCTAAGCACACATTCAGAATATTAAAAGGGACAAGGTAGGCTTTCAGAAAATTAAGTAAGCTAACCCCCACGCAGAAAATACTTTTCCATCAAATTCCAGAGTCATTTCAAATATCTGTTTTACTCATTTCGATGAAGATCAGTGTTGCAAGGTTGTATAAAACACCAGATTGCAGTCGGTAGGGTAAAACCATAGTGAGCAGATGCCTTTTGTCGTTTCCATAGGAAGTAGCTAGGAAACTGTCATTTCTTTACTGAAAATTCAGGCAGCTAAATAAAGCAGGATTATAAATTCTAAGTAGTCTCAACTGTAACATCGTAAGATGTGTAAATCAGTCAGAAATATAAGCAAGCCCTTCAAATCACTCAGAAAACTTAACAGATTCCTACTGAAGAGTTAACATTTTCAAGCAATGAGCATTTTTAAGAAGTCTCAACATCAACATAAAGTGGTCTAGAACAGCTGTTGTAAAGCTCAACATCAATTTTATGTCGGCTCAACTGCTAAACAGCAATCACAGTGACATCCCTTAGGAGGCATTTAAGGGCCCAAGTGTATAGCAATTTAAAAACTGAGCAGGAAATCAAAACTAATTCCTCGTCTGTTTACGAAATTACTTCTCCTTGTGTTCTTGTACCACCACCTAGTGGTTACATAGCTCTCAATCGGCCCATCAATAAAAACCAAATAGTAGCTGCTGTGTGATATCGTAAAATGAAAAGGAGAAATAAAGAACAGGGGGAAGGAAGGAAGGAGGGAGGAAGCAAAGAAGAAAGGAAGAAAGGCAGGAGAAAAACAGAAAAGAAAATACAAAAAGGAAAGGAAAAAGAAGTAAAAACAAGACAAAAACAAGCACACATCTAATTTCCAGGTATTAGGATCTACTTGCTCATAACATTCATGGAATATTATCAATTTTAATTAAAAGATTATTTAAAACCACTTTTGCCTTGCGCATTTATCAAGTACATGAAAATTCTACCATTGATATAACTACAGAATTATTCCACAGTACAGAACCTACAGATATGCTTGCCTAAGCCTGTACAATTAGTTGTGATAGCTTTACTGATGATCGGTAGAGTCGCATAAATCACGGCACGTACATAAAGAATGAAATAGATCTTTATCTTGTGACGGAACAATCTCTAAGAAATTTGGTTTCGTGGGGGGAAAAGCGTACTACCACTCGTTTCAAAATTTAGGTCTTCCTTTACATGTATACACTCTCTCTGGAAGGACAGACAAGAAGCTGGAAAAGTTACATTCACGGAGGGGAACTGGGTAAATTGGAAGCCGAGGTGGGAAGGAGATGTTTTGCAGTTTACACCATGGGGATATATTCTCCATTCAAAACTGCGCAATTTGAAACCTAAAAAACAGTATACAATTAAAAGACCATTTAAATAAATTTTAAACCTAAAAAATAAGCACCCAATGAAAAGAAACCAAGTATTTTACATGTGGCTTTTTTATTTATTTTTTATTTTTTTTTTAATGTTTTATTTATTTCTGAGAGAGACAGCATGAGCAGGGGAGGGTCAGAGAGAGAGGGAGACATAGAATCTGAAACAGGCTCCAGGCTCTGAGCTAGCTGTCAGCACAGAGCCCGACGCGGGGCTCGAACCCACCAACTGTGAGATCATGACCTGAGCCAAAGTCAGACGCTTAACCGACTGAGCCACCCAGGCGCCCCACATGTGGCTTTTTTAAATCAATAAAACCATCTGTGAAAATTTTCATTTAAAGAAATACTTGTCACTCTGAATGAGAATGTAAACTTCATGTAACTGTGACAAACACCGAAGTTTCAATTTTCTCCTGTAAAAGGAAATACTGCTGTCGTTCAGAGGGGAGAATTTATTTGTAAAAGGCATAACATTAAAGTAATGAAATACTAAAACCATTTCACCCACAGTTTGACAGGCTCTGCAAACCCGAGTTGGGCATGTTTTGGGCCTCCCGCTCTGGGCTGAACCGCGTGGGTGGTTAGGAAAGTCCACTGGAGGCGACTTTTAGAAAAGTTGAGAACAATAGGGAGTGAAAAGAAGTAAGAAAGGTGTAGGAAATCTCGAATAGAGGTGAAATGAGACCAGGACTGTTTGTACTCCGCTCAACTTTCACAATGAACTGTGCTGTTAGAGGTTAGCCATTTACCTTCCCCATGAGCCGCAGCCAGAGGTGGATACAACTGGCAGAGGAATTAGGCCCACTGTAAGGCGATGTGTTCAAACGTTCATTTGTTAAATATACACATTTAGGGGTGTCTGGGCGGCTCAGTCAGTCAAGTGTCTAACTCTCGATTTCGGCTCAAGTCACAATCTCGGGTTCATGGGTTCTAGACCAATGTGGGGCTCTACATTGACAGCACACTGAGCCTGCCTGGGATTCTCTCTCTCCCTCTCTGTCTCTGCATGATCACACATGTGCTTCCTCTGTCTCTTTCAAAATAAACAAACTCAAAAAAATTTTTTTAGTATACGTAGTTAACATCTACCATTGTTTCTGTAGTCCTGACTTGGTAGTGCAGTTCCTTTGGTTTTGTTACACGGAGAGTCTCACAGATCTCTGAGAAGTCCTGGAAAAGATGCTGAGTATGCAGGAGAAGCCAGATGATGGTTTAGAAAGGAAAAGACAACAGATGGTGAGCGAGACCTGGGGAAAGTGAGGTCAAGGACTGGAGAAGGGCATTTGAGAAGAGCAAGGTAGGGAAGCCCAGCAGGGGTGAGCACAGACCAGGAAGTGCTTCCCTTGCCTGCTGCCCTAAAAGAAATGCACTGGAATGCCTGACTTTTCTTTCGTGACCCGATACAAACTTTCTACTATCGATATGCCTCCTTTGACATTCATACCATTCACTATATTTCAAAGGTCAATATAAGTTTTTTTATGTGCCAACTTGACTGGGCCCTGGGGTACCCAGATATTTGATTTACTATTATTCTGTGTAGGACTGTGAGGGTGTTTCTGGGTGACATTAATATCTGAATCTGAGGGGCACCTGGGTGGCTCAGTCAGTTAAGCATGGGATTTTTGGTTTTGGCTGAGGTCATAATCTCATGGTTCGTGAGTTGGAGCCCCACATTAGGCTCTGTGCGGACAGCATGGGCCCTGCTTGGGATTCTCTCTCTCTTCTTCTCTCTGCCCCTCCCCTACTCATGTCCCCCCCCTCTCAAAATAAATAAATAAACTTAAAAAAAAAATCTGAATGTGTTGAATGAGTAAAGCGAATTACCTTTCTCAATCTGGGTGGTCCTCATCCAATCACTTGAAGACCAGATAGACTAAAAGGCTGAGTAAGAAAGAATTGTGTCTTCTTTGAGCTGGGGCATTAGCCTTCTGCCTTCAGACCCAAACCCCGACTGGAAGTTGCTGACAGAAATTTGCCATATCTGACTCCTTATTGCTTCTATTTCCTTTGCTACTGTGACCTATAGTTTAAACTTCTGATTAGCCCTGCACATAGACATGTTACAGACGAGATTTGCAAAAACCCCTTACCCAAAACCTACCTCGCCCAAGATGATAAGGAAGTACTTACAGAGATGACTATGCTATGCTTAAGATTTACAGGAATGACACACCAGATTCCTATATGCAAAGATCAACTGATGAAGGACAAAGTTGCACAACCTTCCTCAGACGTCTGCAGACGTCGGTCACCTTTTCATTCCAATCCCCTCCATTTTCTCCTTTTGTTGACATAAAAGAAGCCTGGATTTCACGCGGGAGGGCAGATGGTTCTTTGAGACAACAGTCAACCATCCCCTCGGTTTGCTGCGTTTCTGAATAATGTTGCTTTTGCCTTGCCTGTTGGCTCATTGGCTGGTTGTGTCGCGAGCAGAAGAAATCTGGGCTCAGTTATAGTTATACCATTGGCATTTCTGGTTCACAGACTTTCAAATTCAGATTGGACGTACACTTGGCCTTGGACTTCTCAGCCTCCATAATCAGGTGAATTAATTCCCTATAATAAATAAACACCTACGTGCTTACCTACAAACGTACATGCATACACGTGTTCTATTTCTGTTTCTCTGGAGAACTCAAATAAAGCTACTTGTCCAGGTGTTAAATTCTATAAAAAGTTCTTAAATAGGTAAACATGTAAAATACTTAGTCTTTAAACTACAAATAGACAGTTTTTGGGAAACTTAGCATGAAATCTGTACAACATCTTGATACGGGTAAAAGCCTAAATCAATGCATGCTGTAAACCTAACATTTGAAAAACTGAAAAATATTATTGGATATTTTAGCATATTTAATGATCACAAGTGACTAGGTTCTGTGTGGGCAAAGATATGGGGAAGAAGATGTGTCCAAGAAGCAATATATTAAAGCGAGATTTTCTTCAGTCCAGCCTTCTAGCTTTGAGACAGAATTGAATGACCACTCACTCATATGAGTGCTGACCCTTGAAAACAACATAATAAATATATTTCTACATTAAATCTACATAGTCTCGGTGGGCCCGGGTGGCTCACTCAGTTAAGCGTCCAACTTTGGCTCAGGTCATAATTTCATAGTTCGTGAGTTTGAGCCCCTCATTTGGCTCTATGCAGACAGCTGAGAGCCTGGAGCCTGCTTCAGATTCTGTGTCTCCCTCTCTCTCTGCCCCACCCCCACTCACACTCGGTCTCTCTCAAAAATAAAATAAATATTAAAAAAAAATTTTTTTAAATCTACATAATCTCTTGAACATGGTTTCTTAATTTATAAAAATTAAGCTTTTTATTTTGAGATTATTGTATATCAAAATGCAATTATAAGAATACAAGAGCTCTGTACACCCTTTACCCAGTTTCCCCTGAGAGCAACATACTGCGAAACTGTAGTGCAAAATCACAGCCAAGATATTGACCTACACTGAAAATCTAGAACATTTTCATCACTGAAAGCGTCACTCGTGTTGCCCTTTCACAGCCACACCCAATTCTCCCCAACCCCCACTACCTTCTTAACCCCTGGCAACCACTAATTTATTCTCTATGTCTATAATTTTATCCTTTCAAGAATGTTATATAAGCGGAATCATGCACTATGTAACTTTGGGGGAATGGGTTGTTTTTACTTAGCACAATTCTCTGGCGATTCATCCCAGTTGGTGTCTCTACCGATAGTTCATTCCTTTTTATTGCTAAGTAATAACCCATCGTACAAATGCACAACAGATTATTTAAACATTCACTTGATGCCAGACATCTAGGTTGCTTCTAGTTTAGGGCTGTTACCAATAAGGTTGCTGTAATTATTTGAGTACAGGTTTTTGCAGGAATGTAATTCTTCCTTTGTCTGGGACAAATGTCCAGGAATCCAGTTGCTGGGTCTATTGTAGTTGCAGGTTTAGTTTGTTGTTACTGTTGTTGTTAACAAAAGGCAACTTGCTTTCCAGAGTGCTGTACTTTTTGCATTGCCCCCAGCAATGGAAGAGGAATTCAGCTCCTCAGATTCCTTGGGTCATTTGAAATGGTCACGGTTTTCTTTTAGCTGTCCCGTTAGGCATATAGTGATAGCCCACTGTGGTCTTAATTTGCATTTCTCAAATAGTTACATGATTGAACATCTTTCCCCTGCTTATTTGCCATCAGTATATCCTCTTTGATGAAATGTTTCTTCGCATCGTCTGTTAATTTTTATACTGGATTTTCTTTGAAGGTTGACTTTGAGGATTTTTTATAGATCCTACACATTAGCTCTTGGTCAGATATGTTTGTAAATACTCTCCCCCAGTCTGTCCTTTCTTTGTATGCTCTTCAGAGGGTCTTTCCCCAATCAGAAGTTTTATTTTTGAATTTCGATGAAGTCTAATTCTTTTTAGGGATTGTGATTTTGCTGCCGAGTTTAAGAACATTTTGCCTAGTTGTAGGTCCCAAAGATTTCCTTATATTATTTTTTACCTACAAGTTTTAGAGTTGTATGGTTTACATTTAAGTACATGCTCCAACTTAGTTAATATTTGTGTAAAGTGTATAAAATATTTTGTATAAATATTTAGCTCAGATTTCAATTTTTGGCCTATAGATGTTCAGTTGCTCTAGCACCATTTGTTTTTTAATAACATTATCTTTCCTCCGTTGAACTGCTTTTGCACATTTGTCCAAAATTAGTTGCGCATATTTATGTGAATCTATTTCTAGGTTCTAGTCCTCTGCGACTACCACACAGTCTTGTTCACTGCAGCTATGTGATGTCTTGAAATTAGGTACACGAATTCCTCTCATTTTCTTCTTGTTCAAAATGGTTTTAGCTATTTTAGTTCCTTCACTATTCCATACATATTCGAGAATAATCTTTTCTCCATCTACATGTAATCTTGCTGGGATTTTGATAATTGAGTTAAAACTCATATATCAATTCGGAGAGAAAAGACCTTGGCTTGTTATATGAAGTCTGCCAATCCATTAAAATGGTGTGTCTCGGGGTACCTGGGTGGCTCAGTCGGTTAAGCATCCGACTTTGGCTCAGGTCATGATCTCGTGATTTGTGGGTTCGAGCCCCGCTTCGGGCTCTGTGCTGACAGCTGGCTCAGAGTCTGGAGCCTGCTTCAGATTCTGTGTCTCCCTCTCTCTCTGACCCTCCCCTGCTCACGCTGTCTCTCTCTCTCTCTCTTTCTCAGAAATAAAACATTAAAAAAATAAAAAATAAAATGATGTGTCTCTGCAGTGATCTAGATCTTTGATTTCTTTCATCAGTGTTGTATAGTTTTTAGGATCCAGGTCCCACGTGTTTTGTTAGATTTAAGTGTTTCTCTTTTTGTTTTGTTTTTGAGTAGTTATAAATAATATTAAATTTTTAATTTCAATGTACATGAGCTCATTATTAGTACATAGAAATACTATCTATTTGTGTTTGCTGGTCTTCTATCTTGTGACCTTACTAAATTCACTAATTAGTTCTAGAATTAGTTCTAGAGGTTTTCTGGAGATTCCTTAGGATTCTTTTTTTTTTTTTTTTACACAAACCACCATGCCATCTGAAAATATGGACAGTTTTATTCCTTTCCTATTTGTATTCCTTTTTATATTTCCCTTTCTTGCCTTAATGAACAGACTGGAAGTTCCAATGTCATGTTTAATAGGGATGGGGAATATGGGCATCACTCCTTTGCTCTTAGGGGGAAATCATTCAAGGTTTCACCATTAAGAACGACATTAAGTGGGGCACCTGGGTGGCTCATTGGTTGAGCATCTGACTTCAGCTCAGGTCATAATCTCATGGTTCATGAGTTTAAGCCCTGCATGGGGCTTTGTTTTGACAGCTCAGAGCCTGGAGTCTATTTTGGATTCTATGTCTCCCTCTCTTTCTGCCTCTCCCCCACTCACGATCTGTCAATCTCTCAAAAATAAAGTATACATTAAAAACTTTTTTAAAAAAGAGTGACTTTATGTATAGGTATTTTATAGATTACCTCGATCAAGCTAAGGAAGTTTTCTTCTATTTCTATTTTTCTGAGATTTTTAATCAGAGTGTTTGTTAAATTTTGTCCAGTAATTTTTCTGCATCAGTTGAAAGGTTGTGACTTTCTTCTTCTTTAGTCTATCAATATAGTAGATTACACTGATTGATTTTCAGATATTAAAGCAGGCTTTCATACTTGGAATGAAATCTATTTGGTCATGAATCCTTTTCAGATATTGCTCAATTCCATTTCATAGTTATTGTTAAGCATTTTTGTGTCTATATTCATGAGGGATATTCATCTGCAGTTTAGTTGTTGTTTTTCTGTCACTGGTTTTAGTATCAGGCTATTTCTAGCTACATATAAATAAATTGGAAGCTTCATATAAATAAAGTCCTTTTTACTGGAAGACAGTGCATGGAATTAGCATGAATTCTTTTTAAACATTTGGTAGAATTTTCTTATGAAAATATCTGGGCCTAGAAATTTTTTTTGAGAATATGTTAGTTATGAATTCAATTTGCTTAAGTCATAGGACTTTTCAAGTTATTTATTTCTCATTGAATGAGTTATAGTAGCTTGTTTTTTGTATTTAATAAAATTTTTAAACATTGACTCATTTTTAAGCGACAGAGAGTAACAGAGCATGAGTGGGGGAGGGGCAGAGAAAGAGAAAGGGAGACACAGAATCCAAAGCAGGCTCCAGGCTCTGAATTGTCAGCACAGAGCTCGACACGGGCTCAAACCACAAACTGTGAGATCATAACCTGAGCCGAAGTTGGGCACTTAACCGACTGAGCTACCCAGGCACCCTAGCTTGTTTTTTGTTTTTGTTTATGTTTTTAAATTGTACACTTCATCTAGCTTGGCATTTTTATGTCTGTATGTAGTATTATTGATAGTGTCCTCTTACTGTACTTTTGAGATATGTAGGATGTATAGTGATACCTCTTGTTCCATTCCTCCTGATATTGATCATTTGTGTCTATTTTTTTTTTTTTTTTGGTCAGTCCTGCTAGAGGTTTGTAAATGTTATTGAACTTTTCAAGGGACCAGCTATTTTATTTGCATTGATTTTCTCCTCTATTTTCTCTTCTCAATACTATTGATTTCTGCTTTATTTCCTCTCTTCTTGCCTTGGGTTTATTTTGCTTTTATTTTATTTGCTTTTATTTTATTTCAGTTTCTTGAAGTGGTCATTTATATAACTGATTTAATACTTTTCCTTTAATATATCCTAATATAAATATTTCGTGCTATAGCTTTTCCCTTCAGCATTGCTTCAGCTGTGTCCCAGAAGTACTGATATGTTGCATATCTATTTTCACTCACTTTAATATATTTTTAAAATTTCTCCTAGGACTTCCTCTTTGATGCATGGATTATTTAGATGTGTATTATTTCGTTTCTGAGTATTTGGAAATGTTCCCATCTCTCTTTTGTTCATTTCTAGTTTGATACTATTGTGGTCAAGAGAACACATGCTATATGATTTCAATTCTTTAAAAGTTCAGTTTATGGCTCAGGATTTGCTTCATCTTGGTATATGTTCTATGAGTACTTAAAAAGAGTATGTATCCTGTTAGTGTTAGATACAGTGTTCTATAAATGTCAATTAGACATTGTTTGATGGGGTTTTTGAGTTTTCCCATATCCTTACCGATCTTCTCACTAGCTCTAATAATTGGTAAGATAGAGGGATTAAAGTCTCCAACTATACTTGTGGATTTTTCTATTTTCTTTTCAGTTCTACCAACTTTTGCTTCATATATTTTGCATTTCCATTGTTTAGTGGATACATATTTAGGATTACTATGTCTTTGGGGTAGATTGACATAGCATTATAGAATGTCCTCTCCAGGGGCTCCTGGGTGGCTCAGTCGGTTAAGCATCTGACTCTTGGTTTTGGCTCAGGTGATGACCTCATGGTTCATGGGTTTGAGTTCCACATCAGGCTTCATGCTGACAGTGCAGAGACTGCTTGGGATTCTCTTTCTCTCTCCTTCTGTCTGCCCCTCCCCTACTTGCTCTCTCAAAATAAACAAAACTTAAAAAAAAAAAAGCCCTTCTCCGTATCTTGTAATGTTCTTTGCTCTGAAGTCTATCTGATATTAATATAGTCATTCCGCTTTCCTGTGATTAAAGTTAGCACAATGTATATTTTTCCATCCTCTCACTTCCAACCTGCCTATTTAGTTATATTTTAAGTAAGTTTCTTATAGGCTAAAATGTTAGGTCTTGTTTTTTTCTTCCATTCTGCTGATCTTTGTCTTTTAATTGATATAGAGCTTTTATTTAGTGTATTTATTGGTATGTCAAAGTGTAAATCTGTCAGTTTTTCATTTTGTTTGTTCTGTTTTTAATTTCTTGATTTTCCTCTTCTTGCCTTCCTAAGAGTTACTTAAACATTTTTTAAATTTTATTTTTATTCATGAATTGTGTTTTTGAGTGTATCTCTTAGTACGTCATTTTAGCGATAGCTTTAGATACATGTTATCTACATATAACATCAGTTTATCAGTTCAAGTGTAAGAAATTTACCTCCCTATAACATCGCTTTCTCTTCCTGTTTATAACCGTCTTAAATATTTCCTCTATGTACATTTAAAACCAAAGAGTGTTATAATTTTTCCATTAACCATAAAACATAAATTAGAAACTTTAAGAGGAAAAGTAAATTCTCTTTACCTATTTTTGTTGCCTCAGAACTGGACCTATCTGGTACCTCTGAAAGCAGGAGCATGGGCATGGAGAACTGATTGAAATGGAAGTTTGTCTAATTGTCAATTAGACACCTACACTAATTAGACACCTAGAGTATAACCTTGCTCATACTCTGAGACTGAAGACTGGAAGATTCCTTTAGTTACTATACCTCCCCCTCTATTCCACCCCAACAAAATCCTACATAGACTGGCCCCTTAGTGTTTTTACCATGGAAAATCCTTATCCTCTGGTGAAACCCACACAGTGAAGAATAACCATGCACACAGAACTTCCCACCAGTTTTGTAGAGACTGGCTTTTAAATGTGAACAAGCAAGAATCACCTGGAGTTTAAGGAAATCTTCAGATGTTAGAGACAGAAACTGAGGAAGATAAACAGGAACAGTAGAGTTTTGAAAGAGTCAGGACAACGCGGTAAGCTGAAAAACAATTGAGAGAGAAGGAGAGAGAGAGAAGATATTACACTTATAAAGAGGGTACGAGAATAAGGACCATTCACAGAATAAGAAAGAGCTCTTGAAAACAAACAAACAACAACAACAACAACAAACACATAGCAGATATAAAAGATTCAACAATAGATTGGCAGGTAATGTTGAAGATACCCCTTAGAAAACCAAAACCAAAACCAGAAAAACCCTGAAAATAAGAGAAGAAATAAGAAAACAGTAAAATCAAGTGAGGAACTCCCAATTCTATTAACAAGCATTCTAAAAAAATGAGTTCAGATAAAATGAACAAGAAATTAATAAATATGAAATAATTGAGGATTCAGATTGGAATGGAAGACAGTTCATCAGTGCTAACTTTGAGGGGAAAATTGAAACTGATCAGTTAGCTATGTCTTAAATTATAGTAAGAGTTTTAGAGATCTACTGAAGAGTTTGAAAACAAGTAGAAACATAGAAAAGTAAGCCATATAAAATCAGGCAACTTTCTGGGGAGGAAAGGGAAGGGAAGCAAAGCAAAAATAATATAAAAACAGGGAAGGGGCTAAAACATAAGAGACTCTTAAATACAGAGAAATTGAGGGTTGCTGGAGGAGGTTGTGGGTCGGTGGGATGAGCTAAATGGGAAGGGGCACTAAGGAGGACACTTGTTGGGATGAGCACTGGGTGTTATACATAGAGGACGAATCACTGGAATCTACTCCTGAGGTCATTGTTGCACTATATGCTACTAACTTGGATCTAAATTTAAAAATTAATTAATTAGTTAAAAATTTAATCATATAATAATATATACATTTGCTGTGGAAGACTTTTATGCTGCCATAATACTATAGCACGGAATAGATTTTTAAGCCAAATGTGACATGGTTTGAGGGTGGGGGGGCACAGAATGAGGGGTACTGGGGGAGGTTTAACCGCTGAGCCACCGAGGCACCCCTGGAGAAACTGGGGAGGGTTGTGTTCAGCTCCATCTTCCAGGCTAGACTATCATGCCAGTAGGTAACATCTCAAACCAGAAAGGCAAGAAATAGCAGTATAAATGTGCTATTGGAAACAGAGTTTAAAATCAGTACAAAAGAGTTAAAAGCGAATGTCTGTAGGAAATGGGAATCGGGGTGGGGGAGGGGTAGAACAGAGGTCTGGAAGTTTCCCCCATTAACTTTGTAGTTTTATTTCACTTTAACTCTATGTGTTATTTTGACTAAAAACTAATTTGAAAATATGCCTACAGGAATCACAATGCATTTTGAAAACGTGTGAGCAATACAGAATGGCACTCCTGAGAAAATAAGTTTCTCCTCCTTCCCCAGAGCCCAGGGTGACAGATCCCCTCGAGTTGTAAAGAATGTAGTGTGTAGACTTCAGGACATGTTTTTTCCCTGCACATACACTTTCACATCTAAGTAAAAGAAGCAGCTGAGGAGTAAGTGGTTGTTGTGGTTAATTTTATGTATCAATGTGGTTAGGTCACAGTACCCAGATACTTGGTTAAACATTATTCTAGATGTTTCTGTCAAGGAATTTTTTTGGATGGGCTTAACATTTAAATCAGTGGACTCTGAGTAAAGTAAATAGGCCTCCATAATGTGGGTGGGCCTCATTCACTCATTGAAGATGTTAAGAGAAAACAGACTGAAATCCCCAGAAGGGCCAATTCCTCCCTGGGTCTCCAGCCTGCCAGCGTCCTTTGTGGATTCTGCCCTTGCCACCTCCATAAAATCATGTGAGCCAATTCCTTAAAATAAACGGCTCTCCTTTTTTATCTATCTGTGTATTTCCATACATCTTACTGGCCCTGTTTCTCTGGAGAACCTAATACTGTAGGGTTTTAAGGATACATTGAGAATGGATGTGAAAGCAGAGAGGAAGGAGTCTGAACTACTTGAGTAACGCGAGCTATGCTGTAAACAATCCTCAGATGATGGAAAAACAAAGATAAACTGGTTAGGTGTCTTGCATGATTTCTGTACAGAGAACTGCATCAAAAGGACCATTAATATGAGGCATGTTTGTTCACAGATTTAAATTGTCATAGAAGTTTAAGAGATGTCATGCTGGTGGCTATGCTCACATTAACACAGCTGTGATTCTTCTTTCACTTGGGCCAAAGACCCAGGAACAAACTGGGAGAGAAGCTGAAATAGTAGAAAGTAGGGAGGAACCAAACTAACGGACTTTCAAATCCCTGGAGACAACGTCGGTTTCAAATCCTTATTTTGTCTTGAGTTTGCTGTACAGTCTTAGAACAGTTAATTCATTAAAACAGTGTTCTCATATATATACAAATGGGGGTAATTATACCTCTTGCATGATTATAGAGATAATTAAATAAGAGGATGAATGTGAATATAAAACCCACATCATGTTGGGCAAGAAGTCATTAACAAGTAATGAATATTTGTTGCTGCCAGGGAGCATTTTAAAGGACACCAAGTCTTAAGTGACTCTTCCTGGCAGGGGACTTCCACAGCTCTCTTATGAGCAGGAGGAGAGAAAGGAGAAAGGAAAGGAGGAGGGGAGGGGAGAAAAGAAGGAAGGGAGGGAGGGAGAACTCTGATCGCCCTGAAATAAAACGACTGCCATGTAGAAGGAAAATAGGAAGAGTGTCCAAGTTAGTGGATGCAGAGAGCTTGAGGTTCAAATTGAGCAAGTGAAGAGGAAACAGAGAAAATATTTTTTGCAATAGTCCTCGCTTGTCACTGTAGGTATAATGAGGTTAATTTTTAGAAGGAATTGACTAGCCGGCACCAGAATTCCTCCAAAGAGACCATCTTTGTTCAGAAGAAGTAATGTTTGTATGCTCCTTCCCTACTTGGCTTGGAGCTTGGTGCCAGCAGGAAACATGATGTGGGAGAAGGGGAGCTGAAGGGAGAGCCTTTTTGTTTTCTCCCCTCTGGATGGAATGAGTGAAGGCAGAATGAAGGAGGAAGGGGAAGCCAGCAGATAGGAAAAAACCTGGGAGAAGCTGAGAAGCATCAGTGAACCCCTTGGGGTGGTGAAATGGCCAAAGAAAACATGCCTGATGTGACTGTGCTATGTTAAGGTATTTACTTTGCTGGTGTAGAGAGCAAGATGGAGTCACTCATGTCAAGCAGCTATGCAAACAGCCAAGGACGTTGCAGCTAAGGCCAGATATCTCTAAAACCAGCCCACACTGAAGACACTCAGAACTGATAACCAGCAGAGCCAGAGGAGGCCTGCAAAGGCCCAAGACTGATTAAATTCTTACTTTTTAAGGGAGAACTTTTGCAGCAAACAGACTCTCCAGGTGCTGACCATTTCACAAAGGCAACTGTCGCTGAAGGCCCTGCCCAAGTGATCTCTCAACACAATGGACCCTCCACTGTGTGAATATAATAAGTGGGAAGTGACAAGGACTGACCCAGACCGAATCGAGGCTGCGTTTCAATGGTGTGGTGATGGACCAATTTCATCTTTGGTTTGTTAACTTCATATCCCTGGTTATATCTTGTTGATTGTGTAACTTTGTATTGAGGTTTGTTTTGTGTGACATGTATGAAACCACTTTATTTAGTGATCTATTTATTTTAAATGTTTAAGTTTATTTTGAGAGAGAGAAAGAGAGCGAGAATGTAAGTACACAAACAGGGGAGGAACAGAGAGAGAATCCCAACCAAGCTCCACAGCGCAGAGACCGATGCAGGGCTGGAAACTCACCAACCCTGAGATCATGACCTGAGCCAAAATGAAGAGTCAGACACTTAACCTACGGAGCCACCAGGGCTTCCCTGAAGCCAATTTAAATGCATACTGAAATGTCATTGAGTTTGGAATCCTGAGCCTGCTTTAACAGTTATGATAACCTTGCTTTGTGATTGAATAAAGTTGACATGAAAAGACACGGCCCAGGTGTGCACCTTCGTAGTGTGCTTGAGACAGCTGTGATGCAAGTTTCTATCTCCACTGTCCCCTACACTGAACTTCTGTGGGAGGTGAGTAAGCTCATGGAAGTGAAGAGGGGCTTTTATCTGTACATTGGTTCTTTTATTCTCGGGAACTTATATTTTGAAGACCCTGGGGCAGAAGGTATTGGGTGGGTCTCCTAAGTGTCAAGGAACCTACTAGTGTTCAAGAACTCATTTTTCCAAACTTATTTCCCACTCCTCAATCCAGCTATTCTCCAACAACTACTTCTCAGCACATCACCGATCAAATGCACTTTTTTTTTTAATCAGAGGTATTACTACCATCTTCTCCCATCTTCTCCCTGTTTAATCTCTATGTAAGATTCATTTCAATATTCCCTTCTTCCCTTAAGCCTTCTTGATTATGCTAACAGAGCTATTCTCCCCACTTCCACCCCTCACTTTAATGTCTTCATTACTTCTGTGTATCATTAGTTTGCTGATTTATCCTGATCTTTTCATATGCATATACCTTAGTCTCTAGACTGCTTCAGGGGAAAGGGGCAGTACATTCATGAAGTAACTTTTAACAGAGCAACCTATGATTGTCTAACGTTGCAGAGACAAATACCAAGTTGTCCAATTTTCTCAAATGTTCAGCGATATGTTTTAAGCAGAACAATTAATAAAACATCAAATCGGATTAATTATCATTTCTTTGAGATTTTATGCCAATTCCACTGTCACAATGCTTTGGCTGGTACTCCCAGATCAACCATCATGATCACAAAGAACAACATGTGCTATGTTGGGAGGAGGGTAAGGCATGGGCTCCCCCAATGTGAAGAGCAGATCTGCTCTGTGTACGGATCAGATGCTCAGTGAAGTACCACTTGCAAAGGACTTCCTATTAGTATTAAGTATGGTTTTTTGGGCACAACATGTTTTTGGCTGAGAGTCTTCAATCAACATCTCACACCTTTAAATAACCTGGATAGGCGCATCAAATTATTTTATTGATCACTCTATAAATATAGAAATAATGGAATTTTGGAGCCACAAAGCTGTTCACAGAAACACTTTGCTTTTTCATGGTCACTTTTGGTGCCAGATGACACTGTTTAAGAAACCAGAGTAGGGGCACCTGGGTGGCTCAGCCAGTTAAGTGTCCGACTTCGGTTCAGGTCATGATCTCACAGTTCGTGGGTTTGAGCCTCACGTCGGGCTCTGTGCTGACAGCTCAGAGCCTGGAGCCTGCTTTGGATTCTGTCTCTCTCTCTCTGTGTCCTTCTCCCACTCACAATCTGTTTCACTTTCTCTCTCAAAAATGAATAAACATTTTAAAAAATTAGAAAAAAAAAAGAAATCAGGATAATGATGACATATTGTGTTCCCTAGGGGACCCATTTTTGCCTCCAGCTTCACTGAGCATCGCATTGGGGTAGCACTGCATAGCACTGTAATAGTGCATTCGCTGCAAGAAGAATATCCTTGGCTAACTCCATCAACCACCACTGCAGATTACAACTACAGAAATTAAAAAAGAATAATGCCATGAGAACTGAACACAATATGAAATACCCTTCTCACTGAAGCACAAAAACCCCTAACCATCAAGAGATACCTTTTTAAAAGGCCATTGTTATCATATAGGTTATCTTGACTGCAGCAATGATCATAAGCTAATAAAAATTATGACATTTTCTATCCCTATTTATCTCAGAATATCTATAAGAAAATAGAACAATAGACAGTTGTAGCAAAACATTTCGAAGGCATGTTCTTGCCTATTATCCTGGGCATAATGCCTTCACTGTCAATGACACTATATGGCAATAATGGCATGTCTACAAAGATCTTGACCAATTATTTTAGACATTAGTGTATATGAGAATCACATTAGATGTTATTAAAATGCAGATTCTCGGACCACTTGGCAATAATTTCTGTCAGAGTACACTTGGAGTGGGGCCCAAGCACCCACAGATTAGCTATCAGCTCAGATGAGTTGTAGAACTACACTTTAAGAAACACTCCTTTGGGGGCGCCTGGGTGGCTCAGTCGGTTAAGCATCCGACTGTGGCTCAGGTCATGATCTCGCAGTTCGTGGGTTTGAGCCCCACGTCAGGCTCCGTGCTGGCAGCTAGCTCAGAGCCTGGAGCCGGTCTTCGGATTCTGTGTCTCTGTCTGTCTCTGACCCACCCCTGCTTGCTCTGTGTCTTTCTCTCAAAAATAAATAAAACATAAAAAAATAAAATAAAAACACTCCTTTGGATCTTGGACAGAGCATAGGTCTTATGCTCTCTATAATGAGAAATGGAAATAATGTTGTTGGGTCTGCCCCCTCTCCACCCTAGTACCGTTCCAGACGTGAGTCAATCTGGGCTCCGAGGCAGGTAATCATGTTGAGAGAAAGAGCAGAAAGTCCTATGTAAGGAAGGACTTCAGTGATGTATTTTTAGTGATTTGATTGTATGGATAGGTTTCTCTAATTAAAGAGCTAGGATCTGACGCAAATTGAGAAAGTATGATTGGTTTCCTGGCACTTCAGTACCTAGGATCATATTTAGAATTGGGGCACAGTACCAGCAGCATAAGAAACATCCTTTTCTAAGATAGGGTGCCTTGTGGTCGTATTTTCTATGCTGTAACAAAGGCCACTGACTTTGCAGTTACAGCGTCCTGGGTTTGAATCCTCCTTCTGCCACTTGAGGTTTGCCACCTTGGGCAAATTAGTCTCAATAGAATCTCTTACTCTGTGTGTGTGAGTGTGTGTGTGTGTGTGTGTGTGTGTGTGTGTGTGTGTGTGTGTGTTAAGGAATCAAAAAAAATTTCATGTGGAAATGACAAGGCACAGAAGTAGTGAATTCTCAACCCTTCTTATTCCCTTTCTCAGTAGCATTTCCTTTCTTAACAGTATGACTGTGTAGTAAGTCATCCCAATTAGAAGGTTCAGGGTGGTTCTTAAAAATTCACCCCTTCTTCATGTTTCTTATCCAGTTAGTCACCAAGTCTATCAACTCTGCTCTTGAAAACTTCACCGACTCCCACCTGCTCTATCAGGTGTTTATACTTGGTGCATTCTTTATTTAGAATATCCTTCCCCTTCCACCCCTCCTCTCTAGGAGAGCAAGGTCTCATGCTCTCAGAATGTCACAAAGCTTTTGATCATTCAGGGCTGCCCAGACTTCCCAAGGGTAACAAGGCAGCTGAGTGCCCCACACTCAAAGCACACAAAGCAGACAAAGCAGCTGAGTGCTACCGGCGAAATTGTGACGCTGTACCCATGCATTACTCCATAGGATAGAGTTCCTTCCTCATCTGGACCCCTTCTATAGGGGTTAACGAGTGACCTTTTAACATAAATTCTGGTGGAGTGCCGAAGAAGGTTGTCATCCTTAATGTATGTCACCAATACCTGCCTCTGCCATCTTCAGACTCCTAAGGCTGCCTGTGCAAAGCAATGCCTACTTCCAGCTCACCCTGGGGTTTACCTCTTAGGAAAGAGAAATGAATCTCCCCTGTCACAGAGCTCTTAGGCCAGATAAAGCCATGGTTTCAGTTTGAGTAAAGGGAGTTTCCCTTGAGTGTACATTAACAAAGGGAATTAAAATACAAAGACCATCTATGCTAATTAGAAATAGACCTAGAAAACAAGAAATCGAAGAGACCTTTTCAGAGAAAAAAGATTTCTTTCCAAGAAGGAAACTCTGAGTTACCTATTTGAGAATGACGATGTGGAATTTCAGAAAAAAACCCAGATGAACAGAGGAAGGGAAGGAAAAATAAGATAAAAACAGAGAGGAAGACAAACCATAAGAGACTCTTAAATACAGAGAACAGACTGAGGGTTGCTGGGGGGGAGGTAGGTGGGGGGATGGGCTAAATGGGTGATTGGGCATTAAGAAGGGCACTTGTTGGGATGAACACTGAGTTTTATATGCAAGTGATGAATCACTAAATTCTATTCCTGAAATCGTTGCTACATTGTAAGTTTACTGGCTTGGATTTAAATTAAAAAGAAAGAAGGAAAGAAAGAAAAATTTTAAAGAAATAAAAGAATGAAAAACATTTCAAACGACGTATCTTGGAGCATAGCTACTCTATCTCCCTGCCTTGGTTCCTCCAAATAGTTTCTGGCTAAATACCACGAATTACATGTTAGGAAACCAATAAATCAATGAACATTTGTTAAATAAGCGATTTTCAGAAATCAATCGATTTTCAAAATCCATATATAGATGATAGACCTAGATATGAAAAAGAACAATTAGAGAAAATATAAAGTGATGATCGGGGGGGGCGGGAAATCCAAGGAGAATGTTGTTGCTTTGGTCTTGCTGCTGCCTATTCCTGGAACCTAGTTGTGAAGGCTTGAATGTCAATTACTGAGAGCACAGTTATAAACCCAGCAGTGGGCAGCTTAAAACTGCCAGGAAGAGAAAAGCAGCATGTGTGGGCCCCAGGGACTGGTCCATCATAAATGGTCCAGAAAAGCTGTCTTCAATAGGGTTAAACACATTTAGGACATAGCAATGATTAAGAGATTTATTCAAACATTTACCAAATCAAAGACAGCTTCGTGAGGTGGCGACAAGAATGTGTCCTGGGACTCCGGGGGAAGCACTGATGCTTCTGTAACATCATGATAAGGAGGCTTTTCTAGGACACAAATTACCTACCGCTTTATTATCCTTCTGTAGCATTTTTAAAAGGTCATTTATGGTTGGAAATGCTTATGCCAACTAAAGAAATAAGTCCCCTGTAAGAGGGTGAAGTAGGTACAGTTAATCACGAGATTAGAGCTAGAGAAAGAGCACAGCTAGTCAGACTGTGTAGGAAATAGGGTTCCTTTTCTGGCAATAAAGACTATCAGGCAGTGTACATCCAAAAGCGATAACTGGCATTGACAGAGCACCTAATCTGTGCCAGGCTGATGCAGAGCTATGCTACACTCTTTACAGCCCTTGTCTTATCTGATCCTTAGTAGCAACCCTGTGAAATAAGCATTACTGTTATATACGTTTTACAGATGAAATATTTAAGTCACAGAAAGGTTCAGTAATTTATCCAAGATTACAGAGCAAACATGGGGTAGAAAGCTCATGTTGGTAACTGCCACACTATCTGGCCAGTCGTACTATGTAATACTGAAATTTGTTTTAAATAATTGAATTTTGTCTACTTCAAATAAAGTGGTAAAACAAAACAAAGTCTTGGTAAAAGCTTTAGGGTAGTTATCAACTCCTCCTGTCTACTGAGCATAAAACTAAAGATTTAATCAATCAAGATAAGTGAAGGATACTGTGAAAAAGATACCAGGGCACTCAGAGAAAGGGGAGTGCTGTCTTCATGAAAATGAGGCTGTGGAAAAGCCAGCAATGTTCCCAAGGTCTAAATGTTGTCCCATTAAAAACAAAAAGAAATCAAAACTGTGCAAATGGCTCCAGATTGTATGAATGCAAGACCTAGTTAACATCTTTTTATTTTAAACTCATAAAAGTCACAACAATTGGGATCTACAACCCTCTCCCAAATAGCAACAACACTAAATGTAGACGTAAAATTGATGCAAAACATTTGCTTCTGTCTATTTCCTTCATGTCACATTTTAAGAATGAGCACTTTTGTAGTCAAAAATCCCCACCCCCTCTTCCACAGGAAATTATGCCAGTGAGTGGGAGACACGTGGCAGGCTGGGGAGACGATCTGGAACACAGTTAGGTAGGACACAGCCTGTTGATGAACATACACCTCCCTGGAAGAGGAAGGAGAAAATGCTCAGCCTGGGTTAGGCTGAGAATGGTAAGAAACAACTCATAAAACAGGAAAAGTGTGCCTCATCAGCTAGCCCTTCTGATGATGGGCTCTGGGGGAACTCAGTTTTACCAGAAGGAACAAAACCAAAGCTTCAAGTGCGTAACACTGAAGTCAGAAAAAATACCCGCTCAACTAAGCTTCATCCACAAGAATTTATTAAAGGCATGAAAATGTGACAGTCATTAGGTTAGACAATGAATATAGAAAAATGACAACTCTGTTTCCAAGGAGCCTATTTGTAGTCTAGGATGAGACAAACAAGATTTTCACCAGGCCCCAACTACCGGGAGGGGTGGGGGGCTGCTGAGTTCATTGGGAATAGAGAAAGAGAAGTATGGGTTCATGATACGGAGGAAAAACTGAGCTCTGCAAGCCTTGATAGCTCCCACCTCCACAGAGGACATGGCCTTTGTGTGCAGTGCTGGCACTCTCAGCACAGGGGTGGGAGCTGTGGGGCGGTGGCCATGGCTATGGCCACGGCTTTCTCGGGCCTATGCTAGGAAGTCAGTCAGAGAAAGTCAAGGTAGCTAGATTTTAACAGAAGGAAGGCAGTAGAGAGACTTTCCAGCAACTTCTCCTTTACTTAGAGAGACATTTGGGGGACCAAAGCACAAACTATCTATTAACACACTTTCTGATGGACCCCAAGGCCAATGAACTAGGGAAATAATGTCAGTTACATAGGAGTATAGAGCCATCTTTAATAGCAAATAGGTGAAAAGTATTTTCTTAAGCTACCATCAGCACGCTAGACCCTGGGCATGCAATGAAGGAGTAAGAAGACTTGGTCCTTGTGTTCACCTGCTTGAGATGCTCAGAGAAGATATACAGTCAAATGGATACCCAAATGAGAAAATATCCTAATTACAAACTAAGCTGATTTCTCCTAAGAGCCTGGTTCTATAGACCACATAACAAAAGTGGGTTAGTGAGGTGGAGAAGGCTTCCCATGTGAAAATTTTTTATAGTAATAGAACAGTATGTAACTGAACTGTTAGCATTGAAAATTATTGAGGAAATCCATCCACTATAGTAGATGACCTATAGGATTCTGTGAATATGAAAAGAAATGTGCTCTGGATAGATTTGTTCAGATTAGCACTGCTAAGTAGACCAGCCTCTAACAAGCAGCATTTGATGAATCTTATTATTGTAGTTTCATAGAGTAGTTGTTAGGAAGGAAAGCAGGGTTTCTTAGTTATTTCCAGTTCTAACACCCAGCTGTGGCATGAGATGCTTTATTATCAGCAGTTCTCAATACCAGTTCCCAATAAGGAAAGCTAACGTTCTTAAGTTCGTGCCCTCGGAGAAATTCCTCAAACCGCAGTACTATGTAACTCAAATTGAATGGCTGTACTTTAATGAAAGGAGCAAAATGAGTTTGAAAATGAAAAAGGTAGGATCTCCATACTGAACATGTTTTAAAATGTATTTTTAAACATCATATTTACCATATTTAATCTTTGAGACAAATTAAATTGTGATAACCCTTAAGCTGAAGCAATTATTATCAAATACTGCTCTGTGGAGGAAATGTAACCATATTTCTCATAATGATGATGATGGCAGATTCAGAGAGACTGAAGAGAGCTGATATGAATGGAAAGGGAGCTGCTAGCTGGAAAACAAAAATCTGAGTAACAGTTTCATATTTTAGGTTGTTGGAAAAATAATTACAACTGAAATTCCTTTCGAGGGAACATATTTTAAGTTATAATACTTTTATATTTAGCCTATTTATCCTTTAACAAAAATAGAATATGCATTATTCTAAGGAGATACGAACTTTGAAAGTGAAAAAAATTTAAGAATTCTCAAGTTCTTAAAATATTTCTATGGAAGTTTTGAAGAGATTTTGCCAAGACAAGCCTGCAACATTTAAAACATCGTTGGGGCTGCCTGGGTGGCTCAGTTGGTTAAGCATCCAGCTTTAGCTCAGGTCATGATTTCACGCTGAGTTTGAGCCCTGTGTAGGGCTCTGTGCTGACAGTGCAGAGCCTGGAGCCTGCTTTGGATTCTGTCTCCCTCTCGCTCTGCCCCTCCCCTGCTCACACTCTGTTTCTCTCCCTCAAAAATAAACATTAAAAAAAATTAGAACAGTGTCATTCCTAACTCCCACTGAATATCCTTAAGCAAGTTGGCGATTTTAAGCAATTCAACCCACCGCGGCCAGGAAACTGTGACATAAATAATTTTGTGGTCCTGTGCCTCCTATGTCTCCTATAAATAAATATGAAAGGCATCAATACAAAACCTTGATCTTACTGTGTGGCTAAGCTTACAGACAACAAACAAACAAAACGTCATGAGAGCTCCAATGAGGAGATCTCCTGATTTTTTTTTGTGGCAAAAATAACAATGTTGGGCTCACCTTTGCAGCATGTCAGAAAGCACCCACAATTCAGAACTTCAGCACATGTTGGGGTACCAGCTCTGTGAGAGTTGCAGACACGCCTTGCGAACGTGTTGTGAAAAGCACTCCTGCCCCACGTCGGTTCTTGGCATCAGAAGTTAGAAAGGCAAATCCGTGGTCCAACTACTCAACCAGAACCTCTGTGACCGGGCCCACCGATCTGTCCACGTGGTTCTTGGGCTCGCTCAAGTGCAAGGACTTCTGGTCTAATGGACCTCTGCCAGCTGGTGAAAGGACTTGCTACAAACCGGTGAAGGAGTTTAAGTTCCCCCATGCCAGCTACAGGGATATCACCTGCGAGCTTTTAGAAATACAGAATCACCTGCCTCAACCCTACAAAATCAAGAATCTGCATTTTTAGTTGGCAGTCAATCTCCTCTGTTCTCCAGAAGGTTTTAATCAGCCCTGCCTGCTCTTAAGCAGTAGCTACAATGCTCCGGGCTTGTTTCACTCTCTCCTCCATCAGGGTTTCCAGTTACGCAACAACTTGCGTAGCGCAGTGTGGAGGGACGGGAGTGATTTTTCGATGCTAGTGAGCTTTAGTGTATACTCCTGATAAAACTCAATGTGTTACTAATTCCTGTAAATATCAGTATTAAAAAGAAAAGACTTCTGGATGTGACTGACTTTATTTGAAGCCAAAGAATGAATCTCTAATGGTAAGATTGTAGGCACAGTGAGAAACTAGTAGAAAAAATAAAGGTTTTGTGGAAGGGGTAGTTTTGATATGCCGCAGATCAGACCAGAGATGGGCTGAGCTGGTCTTGGTCTTCACTTGGATTCTTTTCCTTTATATCAAAAAAGAATTCACCCTCAAATGGGAATCCAATCACCTCTACTAACCGATCACCTAGATTTGTTTCAACTATCTCATAACTCCAGATGACCACAAGCCCAGTATTCACTGTGTTTTAGGCTTGTAACATTCTCGTGTCTCCAGCAGTTACAGAATTAACTTAAACTGAGCACACACCTGGGGTGGGGTGATTTTGCCTCAGTAAATACTATCTGCATCAGTACTTTGCAGCACCCTGAGGAGTCCTGGAATTGCACATTTGCTTCCCTCATCCACCTACCCCATTGCCACATCTGAAAATCCAGGTTTCCAAATATCATGGTTACCGGATGGAATGGTGGCCAGGAAACACATATAGTTTTAAAAAAGCTTTCTGGCGATTCTGATACACATGCCCAACTTCTCCAACTGATAATCACTGATCAGCTGTGTAAGTTTTATTACTGTCCATGAATTTTATATATAATTCAATGGTGGCCACAGTGTTATTACTTGAAATGAGCCATAGCACAAAAGTGCAAGTTTTTTTCACACATGTGAAGTTATTTTATATCTCAATTTGATCCACGCATGATTTGATATATAGAAGTTGTGAATCAAAACTTTGGTTCAAGTATGCAAAATCAATAGCTATTAGGATTTTTAATTTTGAAAATATCTCTAACTTTACTGTGATTCTTTTAATCTTGCAGTTTTTAAAATGAAAACACAGGCTGAGGAGAGCTACATTTAATAAACACTTCATCAATATTTAGTGAACATTGACAATGCACTAAAAACGAGAACAAACAGCCTCCTGGGGTTTGGACAATCATTTATTTTCAATTAAAATTCACAGTAAAGTTTGAAAATATGATCCTGTACTTCTGCCATTTTATGCCTGATTTCTGATTTAACTGACACATTTGAAGTCAACAAACCAAACTGAATCTTCTTGCATTTCAACTGTTCACAATGTACAAGCCTGTATGAAATTGAGATTGTGGCAAATTTTTACACGATGGACAATAAAGGAGAAATGATTTTGTCTTTTTATTTATTACAAGCACAGTATTACCACACAAAGGCAAAGATTAAACTCACCCACAAATCCACCACCCTAACGTCTTTTCTGTGTATTCTTTATCTACAAACATACTTACATAGCTTTAACCTGCCAATTTATACAATTTGGGGAAATCACTATTTAAATACTAATTTACAGGGTTATATGTATGTATGTATTGAAAGAAATTATACAGCATAAAACCTACAATATGCCTCATGATTTCCAAATACCAAAGAGCTTAAAACTTGAAAACCAAATTACAACTGCCGTTCTTTCCTTCTCCACTTGAGTACATGAACTAAGACGCCTCTCACATGAGGGTGAGTTCATCATCTCTAAAACAGTATGTGGAAAATATAGTTGTTACTGTCTTGTTTTAGCACATCGTCTTTGTACAATCTTGCTAAAATCTTAAAATTACATCTCTAACATCCCTATACTACCTTAACCAATAACCACAATGATTCTTTTCTATTTCACTCTTCTTGAATTTGTTTTATAGGCAAGGTATTTAATACAAATGACAGATGAGGGGGAATCTGCAGCTACGAACACTTCCATACCTAAACAGCACTACTTAGGTAGAGTAGGTTCTGTGATTGTAGAAAGCCTGGGTCCATAAGATGCTGACTAGGTGATCTTGGGCCATTTTGTCCTCTTGCACATCAGGTTAGTGTACTGTAAAATGTAAAACGAATATTTGCATTCTATCTCTGTGAGGCTATTCTGGCAAAATCAGAATACAAGTGAAGAATATTGAAATCCTCAGATAAGTTTAAAACACTTGTTGGGATGAGCACTGGGTGTTATATGGAAACCAACTTGACAATAAACTATTTAAGAAAAAAAAATCCTCAGATAAAAGAGTTTATTTTTTATCAGTATTGATTAGGACAAATATAACTTATTACTAACCTGTATACTAAAAGTTTTCTGTATCATTCTTATTGAAAATTATAAATGAGTTCACCTATCCTATATATTCCAGAACAGATCTAGAAAGCACACTGAACAAGTTTCTGGTAGTGACACACTGACATCTAGTGGAGATTTATGGTGAGCTGTGGGACACTGCACAGCCCCAAATAACTTCACAGTGCTGGTGGGACCAGAGAAAAGCCAAAGCTCTTTTTTGGTCTTTATGTCAAGCATCAAGAAAAAATATAAATGAATTAAAAAAGAAAGGTACACTTCTTGTGTATTTAAGCTTTTGCTTGTTACCAAATTAAAACACTGGCCGATTCTCAAGATACTCAAAAGTTTATGGGATGAGATGAGGGGGTGGCAAAGATCTGGTTGGTTGGTGGTGGAGTTGTGAGACATACCCCAAAACCCTCCTTCTGACTCGGTTTAAATGAGCACGGATGTGTAACTGTGTATTCACTTCCTCTTTTCTTTCTGCAGTGAATGCAGGGAAGGGTTGGCAAGGAAAGGGGAAGGGAAATGTGGAGGAAGTAAACTTTCTAGGTTTTTTGTTATGTCTCTTGAATCAATTTCTGTACCTCTTTGTGGTGAGGATTTTATTAAATCCAAAGGTAAAGTTCCTTTAAGCAAATATACGTGTAAGCTTTTTAGTATATCGCTAAGCACTTATCTAAACACGCTCATCTAAATATATTGTATTTACTTTCCAACAAAAATAGAAAATAAAATGTTTCTGTTACCCTGAGCTTTCACAAATACCTAGCACCATCAGTAAATTATGGCTTTACATTTCATCTCTGTCCTTTTCAAAGGCTATAGGAAATAAATGTTGAGTGACTTTAGGAGAAAGTCAATTTGGCACCTACATGCTCTAACATGTGAATATTTAAATTAAGATCACAAATATTCTCTGGAAGGTGGTCACAATCCCATTATATCGGCTACAGTACAAGTTAAATGTAAATACTGTCCCCTCCTCCCACTTTGGTGAATGTGGAAAGGACTGAGTGCTTCATCTACACCAGCCTATTTCCTTGTTTTTTACAGAGCTCTGACCACTGGATGGGACTTTNAGAGAGCGATAGTGTGAGCAGGGGAGGGTCAGAGAGAGGGGGACACAGAATCTGAAGACAGGCCCCAGGCTCTGAGCTAGCTGTCAGCACAGAACCCGACGCAGGGCTTGAATCCACGAACCGCAAGATCATGACCTGGGCCAAAGTAGGATGCTTAACCGACTGAGCCACCCAGGTGCCCCTGGATGGGACTTCTTTACACCACTGTTTAATGTCTTCATTATTCCAATGAACAGGAAAGGTTGAAGAGGAAGAGTTCTGAAAGCTGGAATAAAATTTTTTTTAACTGCTGTGTGCTTAGCTTCTGGTTCTGGCAGACCCTTTCACCACACCTCTTCTGGAAAGAAAAAAGGAAAGCAAGGAAAGGAAGGAAGGAAGGGAGGGAGGGGAGGAGGGAGGGAGAAAGAAGGAAAGTAAGTAAGAAAGAAAAAGAAAGGAGGAAGGAAGGAAGGAAGGAAGGAAGGAAAGGAAAAAAGCATGAAAACATCTAACTGTTGGTCTGGAGGAAAGAGCATGGAACTAAAAGAAACCTCCAAGATTAGGAAATGTGTGATTTTTCTCTTGAGAAGAATGTGCAGGAATTTGTTCCCACCACACCCAGAATGCTTCTGAATTCATTCACTCCTTCACTCTTTCATGGATGTCTGAGAATCTGAAGGATCATCTAGAAATGATTAGACTAGACCAGATCACACATGTAAAATCCTAGAAGAATCTTAAGGCAGCTTAAATTCAATCTCAATTATAATCAAACATCGTTTAGTAAATATGTACCCATTATTAGTGTTGTTAAATTTAAAAGAAGAAATATACTCACTTATGTCCTTCTTGGCAATTAATAGTAAACGTCAATCTTCAGAGCTCAGAGACAAAAACAAACAAAAAACAACAAAAAAAGATGCGACACAACCTATTAGCACAAGCAAAAACAATGTTCTAATAGTGAAGCTTCATGCTGCATTCAAGCGTATAATTACTCATTCAATTGTCTTGTCTTACTGCTTTAAGTAGTCTTTCTAGATTGTTTATGAGGCCCAGTATTTTAGCCCATCACTACAGTATTTCTGCAGTGTTATTCATTGTCTTTTGTTCAATTACAGAATTCAGAAAATTCAGGTCCAGAGACGTTAAAACAAACAAACAAACACACCTACAGAGCAAGACATAAAGAACTTTGAAAGCTTAGTTATTCTATCACAGGGTGGTGGTTCATAGACTTTTGGCTCTGGAGTTCAGTATCCCAAAGACCCACAGTCCAAACTGAAATAATTATTATTGGGTGTTTTACCCACAAGCAAACTATTGTGATAAATCAGTGACTTCTAATTACTCTAACTGGTAATACAGCTTTAAAAGTTGTATTTAAAAGTTGTGATCTCCATATTCATTTCTTTCAAGAGGAAGTGGCAAAATGTCAGGCTACAACCCTTGGTAATTAGTTTTCATATATGTGTAATACGGATCCCATTGGAGGATACAGATTTATTTTGGAAATGTTGATTTTAAACACTTCTGGGCAGGACCCCAACTTTGGAGCTAAGGGTTACAATCCGTACTGTGTTGGATAAGCAGGGTCCAGTGATTTTTCAGAGAAGTCATCAGTCATTCTGGGGTGTGTGTGCGTGTGTGTGTGTCCTAAATTGCTCTTCTAGTTCACTCTTCTATGCATATGCCACTATGTGGTAGACAGGAATGGACTCTTCCAGACATGTGCAAAGTATACATACTAAAGAAGAGGCAACTTACTAAGAGACTGGTCCATGGGTGTGTGATATGAAATAGATCTAGAGGTATGGTCAGGGTAAGTGTACACAAGACATTTAATGTCATTAAAAGAATTTACAGTAACATTATAGAACCAATACTAATATCCCCACCACCAGAATCCACCAGGCTTTGTTGTCTTGGCGTCCCAGGAAATGCAGAGAAAACAGAGACAAGTCTGATTTACAAAATCTGAAGAAACTTTTTATTGATCTCTTTATCCTTCCAGCATCATGAGAGCAGGCAATACAATATTTTAACCCAAGCTCAAAAGGGTATACCTTTCCCCAAAGTTTAAAATGGTCTGGACGTTTTCTCTGCAGTATGGTACCCTCTTCTGAATCAACCATCATTGTCCTCCATCAACATTATGACCCACAACCGAGTGCAGAATAGGGTGCTTTTGCTAGTTTTCTTCAGAGATCCCCACTGGAGTGTTATCTTGTGAGCTTCTGGCATCCTATATTTAACACCCAGCATTCCTCAAATGATAACTACAGAGTTATGAAAGAGTTATGAAGAGAAAAAGTACATTTCTAGCTAATCACCAAGGAGGCTCTAACAAGCTGCACATCAGAAAGAATACAAAACGATTTCTAATTTTAAGTAACAAAATATAGGGTTTTAGAGATGTTTTTCATTGCAGTCTTCCAGGCCAGGCCTTAAAGAAGGAAATGCTGTCTTCGAGAGGTGCCTGAGAAGAGGTGTTAACCAGAGGGAATAAAAGGAAACTGAGGACAGATGACCAATACGAGACTTAAAAAATCTCTGCTTCTTTAAGCTCCCTTCGGTAACATTTGGAAGGCTTCCCTTTTGATCTTAACCAACATTAGCTTAGCTAACAGTTAACTTTAAATCTGCAAAGTTTTATATGCCTGTGTTTAAATGTGGCCAAATACTTGTTAATCTTACTAGAAACATTATCACTGTAATGAAAATAAAAACAAGTTGCTGCCATATGCCAAACTGCTACACAGTGCTTATCCACTGATTATGTATTACTACACCTGTAATGTCATTTCATGAAGGTGCTTGCCATTAACATGGAAGCTAAAAAACATTTCCAAATATTCAAATCCAGCAGAAAAAAAAAGGTACAAAGTTGCCCACTCATCACTGAATTATTCTGGACTGAACAGAAGGCTCAATTTCAGCACTGCCAAATGCTCTTAGGCACAGAAGCAATGCACCATCTGTCTTGAAGCACCAAGTATATCAAGTCAGATTTCAAATACTGGTGTGCCTCGCAGCGTATCTGAAGCAATTCATTTGCTGATGCTTGAAACCTAACACGGCCAGCAACAAGGTTGCATGCATCAATACTTTGAACCGCTACTTGGAAAAGAAATTATAAAAATGTCAGAGCACCAAAGAGTTGTGGTCCTAGGAGCAGAAAGCCTTGAGAAGTCAGAGGATTAAGGAAGTGTTCTCAGTAAGTCACTATTGCTATTTCTCTGAGAAAATATTTTTAAGTGATAGATGGATCCGCTACCGTTGGCAAGAGTGACCCTGGGATTTCACTACACAACGAGAGCATCTGAAGCTGCTATTGAAATAGATGCTGCTGGATTCATCTTGGGAGCACGATGGAGGTCATGACACAAAGCCAGGGTTCTAAGGAGTTTGGACTTTATTCTGTAAACAATGGGCAAGCACTCAAACACGTCTTATGAGCAAGGAGTATCCTGATAAAGAGCTTACTCTGGGAAGGTTAATGTGATAGTGTGATAGGGGTGTGAAGAACAGACCAGAGTCCTTTATAGGGACAAGAGGTTAACTTAAAAGGCTCCTATAGATAAGGGATAACTGAGGGCCTGAATAAGACAAGGACTGGAACATGAGGCTAAATTTAAACATTAAATTAAAAAAAAAAATTAGAGGCTAGAACAGGAAAGGAGAACAGAACATGAAAACACATTCTTCAGAAATAAGGGGAAAAGGCAATCATCCTGTATAGTACATATGGAATATTCCAAAGGATATTGTTATGACAAACCTGGGAAAGAAGAGTCATACGCTATTTCTTTAATTTCAGATCATAAATACAGCTGGGTTTAATGTACAATAATCACAGCAAAGGTAGTGTCCAGTAAGACTCCATCCAAAAAAGAAAAAGTTAACTTGTATTTGTTAACTCTTGACTCTAAGCAAAATTAAGTAGTTGAGCCGATCACAAATCAGGCCTATCTAACTAGGTGTTCAGAGAAAATAAGCTAAGATATGCCCCCTTTCTTATGCATGAACCTTGGGCAGCAGGAAATCGGGACAGTAGCAAGGAAATGGAAAGCCCAACAGGTGGGGTGCTGGTCCTAGCTCACTGCCCTAAGGGTTCTCTGGAAATGAAACCTGCTCTTCAAATTCCCTACTTCCTGGGTAAGGTGGGGTCCAGAGGGATGAAGGCCTGGAACTACTCGGGAACTGTTTACCATGGGACTAGGGTACAAGTCAGGGTAGTAGGGGTTAGTGTTACTTACTGTGTTACTCTAACCATCACATCCACAAAGTAGACTGGGGTCAAGAACGCTCAATTCCTAGAATCATCTGAGTAAGCAAGAAAGGATCTCGGATAAGCCATTTTGCTCTACCTAATTCAGAAGTCTTCTGCCATATCATCTTCCAAAGCTCTCTGTACTTAACTTAGGACATCCTTTTCCCAACTAAACTATGATGAGCTCTTTAAGAGACCTAAATTTCTCTTGTTAACAGCATTTATAGCAGTATTAGCATTCAGTGAGTACTTAAAATTTCTCTAGTTAAAGTTGGTGTCAATGTAGATCCTTCAATGACAAGTAAAATCAAAGGAAAGAAAATATTAAGGTGCTTAAGACTGAAACCAACTAACAATCGCTGACCATACTTGGATAAAAGCCATTCCAAATACTACTGGAACTTTAATTGCTTCATTATTGACATGTAACTATGAAATAGAAGGCCTAAATCTAGATTTAAAAAATCACTTAATATATTTTCAGGGCACAGAGGAGTCACACACACACGTAAGTCCTCTCCCATCTCGTTTCAGCAAATAACCACCTCCTATTTCATGGAAGCACAAAAGTAACAAGAAAGCTTTCTGCTACATCTACTCTGCAGCCTGGACCTATTCTCCTGTCCTTTGCCTAGTTTCCTGTGAACTATGGATGGCATGACATTTTGGAGTTCCCAGCAAAGGACAACCACTTCCTTTGTTAGATCCCATTCCCTCCTGCTTACCTATGAGAATTGAAGAATTTGGTGAAGACCTAGACTGCCGTAAGTAGGGGTACTGTTACCCAAAGAGTTCTCAAATCTAGTCAGAAAGAAATGTCCAAGGCAAGTGCAGGGAACTTTGGAAACACTCTCGGTAAACAGCGTAGTGGATGATCTTCTCCAGGACACTGCCCTCCTGCCCCACTCATTCATTTCCCCCTATTTAATGTTTCCCATCAACAGTTTTTCCCACGTTAAAAAAAATAAAACCCAAAACTCCAACTATTCCCTATTTCTCTACTGTATCATTGTCAGGGGTCTCTAATTTCTCTCCTTCCATTATCTTTGGCACCCCCTCCAAATCAAGCATTTGTCCCCAACACTCCAATACACCTATGCTAACGAAAGTCACCAATGCCCACCACCCATCAATTGCTAAATGAAATGGGCATTTTTCAGTCCTCAGCTTATTTGACTTAGCAGTTGCACTAGATTCAGTAGATCACTCCCACCTCCACGATACTCCTCACTTCCTTTCCAGGTACCCACACGCTCCTAGGGTTTTCATTTTATTTCTGCTTGCTTCTTCCTGCGTTCCTTTGTGGAGTCCTCATCTCTTCGGCTTAACGTTGGAGTGCCCAGACTTCTTTTCTCTCTAATAGCACTCATTTCCTCGATAATATACAGTCTCACAGCTGTATCGCCTATCCACTCGAGTCCCAAATGTACATGCCTGGCACAGAACTACTCCCGAATTCCAGATTGGTGTAACTGCTGCTCTGATACCTCCAGTTGCATACTGAAGAGGCATTTCAAACTTAACCTGTCAAAAAACTGCCCCCCCCCCAGTCTTGCTCTATCTCCAGGTTACTCATTTTAGTCAATTTCAACTCCAGCTTTAGAATTTGCTTAGGCCCCAAATGTTGATTCCTTTTCCACACCACTTAGTTAAGTGCATCATCAGGCAATCTTGTTAGCTCTACTTTCATCCAGAATCTGGTCATTTCTTATCACATATTAGCACCCACTAATGCTATTCAGGTAGGAGTCATCACTATCTCTTAACCTGCTTTCCTCCTCCCCTCCAAGTCCCTTCCCTAACAGTTATTAGAGATACTAATAAAACACATCCTATAGTAACACTCTTTGGCTAAAAAACCTTCCAATGGCTTCCCATCTTATTTAGAATGCTACCCATACTCCCTACAATGGACTACAAGACCCTATGTGGTCAGTCCAGCTCTCAGTCCTGACCTTAACTTCCATGCTTTTCCTAGTTGGTGACCCTTCTCCATCTTCCCAACTCTTAAGGGCTTTTTGAATGCACTGGGCAGGCTCTCACCACAGGGTTTTTCATTTGTATTCCCTTTGCCTGAAATCCTCTTCCGCCATGTGGCTTATCCCCATCTTTCTGACCTTATCTTCTCTGACTACCCATTTTATAACTGCACTGCAACAGCCCCTTTCTCCTGCTCAACACACCCTCCCTCTTTTCCTTCCCTGCTTGAGTTTTCTCCATAGCACTTACCATAGTGGTTTTTGTTTTTAAAACTTTTGTTTCCTTAAAATGGCAAGTAAACACCATAAAGACAGGGAGTTTTGTGTGCTTTGTTCACGGCTAATCTTAAGCATCTAAAAAATATTTAGGAGAGTATACAACTAGTAACTTACTAAGTGAACTGGGTCCTTGATTTCTAAGGGATCATGACCAAGACAGACCACACACAACCACAAGATGTGTCATAAAAAAAAATTATCTCACATGTATATTTAAAATGATTTTTAGCATTGGGAGCTGAGTGGCTAGAGTTCAGCAGAGGGCAAAAGTCCTCTAAAAACATGAAAACGGAATCAGGAAAGGGGTACTCGACATGTATGTTTATCCCCTCACTCCCTCGTGTTCCTCATAATTACTCTTCTTCATCATTTGTAGATGAAAACATGAGACGATCATGTAAAGATTGGCCACAACACTCTAATTTCTGCCACTAGGGGAGGGAATCTAACTTTCCTTACACACGTGGCCCCATAACTGTCGAGACATCTCTTGGTGCCCAAGACCTCTCTGTAAGCCATTTCTCCAGTTTATCATTTTCCCCTCTTGGTCTGAGGTGGGCCTGGAGCAACAGGCAGCAGCCTGAGTTTACTCAGCTGATCCATGAAAAAAATACTCCAGTTACAATGTGTGAGAAGTTGCTGGAATTACATTTCTGTATCAGGGGGTTTCTACCCAGTCACCTTTCAAGTATACCTACTGATGCAGGTATAACAAGGAGCAATTAAAAAAAAAAAAAAAGGACTCTGATTCTTTATTCTATCCCCTTATCTCACAGAAGCTAGAAGTGAGGAAGAAAAAGAAATGAAAGAACAGAGACAGTATTTCAATAACCAACTTTAAAAAAAAAATTTTTTTTTTAATGTTTTATTTATTTCTAGAGGAGAGAGAGAGAGAGACAGTGTGAGCAGGGGAGGGGCAGAGAGAGAGGGAGTCACAGACCCTGAAACAGGCTCCAGGCTCTGAGCTGGCAGTCAGCACAGAGCCCGACGCGGGGCTCGAACCCACGAACTGCGAGATCGTGACCTAAGCGAAAGTCGGACGCTTAACCGACTAAGCCACCCAGGAGCCCCTTCAATAATCAACTTTCAACACTCAAGGACTGGCCCCTCCAAACTACTACATAGGATACAAATTCCTTTCCCTTGAAATATTTCTCTTAACAGAAATTTCTTCAAAGGCTCTGACTTTTCACTTTTCCTATTAGAGTTTCTTCAAAGAATACTGTAAGCAGGTTTTCTTCCTTTGTGTCTTTTTTCTTTTTACCAATAAAAGAGAATAGGAGAAATAGATCAATTAAGAAAAGAGTTATGGCAATGGAAAATTATGTAAACTTTACAGGACAAAAAGCATTTTGGTATATTTAAGGACTTTTAAAATTACAAGATTAATTCCTTCTCCATTATAAACACGTAGACATCAAGTAGGTTATGGGAACAACCCACTGCTACTTCTATTTCAAGTTGACAGGGCGAAGTCTAACATCTACTACATGTTAAGCACAGAATTGGTGTGAGGAGGAATTAAAGAACACATGACTGATTTGCTTCACATGGTCTTTGGATAACCTTCTGGAGAAGATTTATACCTATAATATTAACTCATTCAGCAAATATATTATCATGTTAGGAATTAGGCTGTGATACAGAGACAAGCAGTATAGGTATTATCTTCTAAAAAGCTCACTAACCAGGAATATTGTGTAAGGTGTAAAACTGAATGTAATAAAATGCCAAAATACATGCTACAGACACTGGGTACTTACTAATAGTAGTCTGAAAGACAGTAATTATTTTAAAAGCATCAAATAGTATTAAGTATGTTTAATATTATATAAATTGGATAAAACTTACCAAATTATTATACTAATATTTTCATATCTAAATCAGCAGGGACAGCTGTTCAATTTCTCATTCAACAGAAAATGGAAACACATTAGCAAAGATGTGTTCTCCTCTGCTTAGATGAGGCAAAAATCTTATCTGGACAGGAAAATGATAAACTATTTAAGGATGTGACAAGGTATTCATCTCTGTATGCAGGACAGTGCCTGAAATGATCTTCAATCAGTAAACAATTAAAATATGTACGATGAACTGGAGGGCAGTTAACGGGTTATATAGCATAACCAACCTCCATCTACTGCCTCAAATAGGGATGGGGGGGGGAAAAAGGAAAAAAAGGATTATTGCCGAGGAAGGCACTTGGCAATATGCACATGCTTGAATTCCTTTTATTATATCTGATGTTTGTGCACATGGGGTCTCCGAAATAGACAGACTAAAAGCATATGACAGTAAAATGGAAAGGGCTCATGAAAGCATGTGGACTTGAGATAAACTTTAGGGATGGAGGATTTAGGGACGTTAGAAACCTGCTTTTTGTGTTCTGTGTTGGGTAGGCTGACATAACTGGCTCTAGCTTACTGGATTTCAACAAGGTAACCTATAGCTGTGGAAGATCTAAACTGAATTTACACTTGATCTCAGCCAAAATGCTGAGAAGCAATAGATTTAAATGGAATTTAAATTTCTCCAAAAATATTTATTGGTAAAATCTAGATTTGTTGAACAATTCCTTTGCTAGGCCACTGTTATGTTTGTTTCTGAATATATCCAGGGCGAGGACACAGAGCTCTGCTGCCTAATCATAGTCAAATCTCTCTTTCTCATATACAACTAAATTAATGATAAATAATGTCAAGGGATGTTTATACTGTCCTTGTGCCTGAATCTGGGTCATCTACTTACTTTTTTCCCTCTAAACTTAGCTTCTTAATGTTTGGTCTTACTAATATAACTTGAAAGACAGTAATTTATTTAGACATGAAATAAAACTATTTATTTATATACTCTACTCATCTCAATAAGGAAAATTAACGGTTTCAGTAACTGAAGAATGTAATTATTATAGACTCATTATCTCAGCCTCCTAAAATATTCTGCAGTTTTATAAAAATAATGTTTTCATATCATGCCATAATTCTGTCCAAAGATCACAATATAAATGTCAAGTGACAATGTGTTAATGTACTGCATTAACATAACACAGGTTAATATATGAAGTCATAGGACCAGAAGTGACTTAACTTTTACAATACATTCTTGTATTGTTACTTGGACAAATTAGTGGGCTGACTCTAAATCCAACACCTCAAAGTTCTTTTTAGAAAGAGTAACATATATACAAAGGTCAATTCAAACCACAAATGCCTGAAGAATTTTATCTCTGTGATTACTTAAGATTTCCTGCCTTAAAAAAGGGGGTGGCAATGTCTAGATAACTAATACATCTTTGTTATTCTGAAAAAGGTAATTATTAAATGCTTGATAGATTTACCAATATAAATTTCCTGATGTGTTTTTTTGTGATGTATGGTTAAAAAAAAAAATTTAAGATAACATTATTTATGGGCGCCTGGGTGGCTCAGTTGGCTAAGCACCTGACTTTTGATTTCAGCTCAGGTCAGGACCCCAGTGTCCTGAGATCGAGCCCCATGTCAGGCTCCAGGCTGAGCGTGGAGCTTAAGATTCTCTCTCTCTCCCCCTCCCCCCCCATCATTTCCTGGCCTTTTGGCTAAGATCAAGTGAAGATTCTCTCTCCCTCTGCCTCTCCCCCACTCGCGTGTACTCTTTCTCAAAAAAAGAAAAGAAAAGAAAAAATATTATTTAGCTCATGCTACCAATTTTAGTAAAAGGCAAAAGACTTATGCAATCTGAAGAGAAACCAGAGTATCATGCTCCCAATTTTAAAAAGGGAAATTAGTGATGTTAAAAGTATTCCTATGACAAATATATAAGGCAGAGATAAACAAACATACCTCATATTCTTGGAATCAATAAAACCTTGTTTTATAAGGTCACATTTGAAACTTTAAAACAGAATATTAAAATAAGAATTTAATAAAATGCAAATTTTACTTTATCCCATAGAGTCATTTTCAGAAGTTATCAATCTATGTATATCTAATTTTACATATATACATACATACAATCTATATGAACTGTGATGTTATAAACTGAAACTTGGTAAAGAATGGAGACTGTATTTCCTCATCATAGAAGTTGTGTAATCTGGGCAAGTTATTTAACCAGTCTATGCATCAGCTTCACTCTGTCAACCAAAGATCACTGGAGTGTCTCCTGTCCTAAAGCTCTTTAGGGGCTATTAAATGATAAGATGCATCAGTCACTAAGTGGTCCTGGCATGTAGTGCTATATGCCACATGGCACCTCTGGAGCTACATGACCACGATCAGAACACTCCAGGCACAATGGGATGCTCAGTGCCCTGACTACTCTTGAACACTTACAGAGCTACACTTGGACTTTTACTTGTAAAAACTGTTCTTAATGGATAAGAAAAAAATCTGGGTTCTAAAGTATCACCGTTTACATCTTAGAGCAAAGTTTCACAGGAATAAAACCTACCCTATTTGTAGTATCCATAGATGAGCACCTATGTGACTGAAAAATGGATCTACAGTTTTCCAGAAATAGAAAACAAGGTAGAAACCTCAGAATTTTAAGGGAACCTCAGAGGAAGAAACCAAGTGATAACTGTTAGTTTTCAGTCCATTTGAGATTGTAGCCTGTTTCCTAAAAAACAAAGCAGAATGAATGTAACAAATGTTACAAAGTTAGACCTACTGGGTTTGAGGAAAATAATCAAATTCAATTTTTGTTTCATAGATGAATAAACTAAAAAAAATCAAAAAAGTTGGAGTGTTTTATTCAAGGCTACAAAGGTAGCTTGTGAAAGAGCCACAAATATTTTTAGGGAACCAGTTCCCTCTTTTCAAACGTCCAAGTCAGTATGGGGTATAGCCTACAAACAGCAAAATAGGTTGGTGGTAGTCATTAGGGTAATAACAAATAAAGGGAGTCCAATGACAGCATCCCAAACATCCTAATATTCAGTATGATGACAGCTTTTCTAGCACCAAGACGAAAGTTCATTGCTCTAAGACGCAGAAAGTACGTTACTGGAAGG